>NW_019208923.1:285262-381342 GCF_001890105.1 Penicilliopsis zonata CBS 506.65
ATCGGCCATCAGTCAACAAACCAATGTTTAACGGGTGCTGGATTCTATCTCGTGGCGATGGTCACGGAAAATGGTGGTTCTCGATCCCCGCCTGTTTCGGGCGACCTTGATCTTGCCAGTCGTCGCAGAGTCGCGCAGCCGCCACGTCTCGACTTTCTCAGGGCCGATGCGCCAGGCCTGACGCCTCATCTAGGTCTACCGGCGCAAAGATCCCCTCGTCTCTTTCCCGCAGGCGCTCCTCCGCGTTCGCCTCGAGGGGGGCCGCCGTATTTCCATCCACATGACCCTTCTCGACCGCCTCCTTCGCCACGCAATGACTTTGGTGGTGGTGGTGGCGGCGAGCCGTTTCGGGCCACACCGCAATATCGCGCGCCTACCTTCCCCCCTCATTTCGCAGATCAGGATCCGCGACGTCCCCCGAATGAGCAACACGGTGGCTTCGACCGACAGAACCATCGGAAGGTCCCCCCACTGAAGCCTGGGCTTCGAATATCAAACTCTACGTCCCGATTGTACACGCGCAGGCCCAAGGGCCCCCACTATAACGATCGCCGTCAAAACGATACTGGTGGCCAGGGGCTGCCTCCTCCACGTTTTCCATATCACGGTGGTGTCGCGGAGGGTGAAGATGTTCTCCGGTCTAGCTTGAACTCTGCCATGACGTCGAGATCGAGCATCGAACATACCAGCGGGACCGAGCGCAGTAGTGTTCTGACCAAGAGCAGTTCAATCACGGATCTGTCTCCAGACACGCCGGATGGTCCCAGCGATCGAGACGGTGGGATGAGTGTCGAAGACGCCATTTCTATGTATCTGGACGGCTTCAGCGACGTGACGGAAGAACCGGCCTCCCCGGAGTGCGACAAATTCCTCAAAACCCAGACCATCGCCCCCGTCCACTCGGCTGAAGTACCGGTCAACAATGGTGAGGATGATGACGACGACGATGGGTACACCTCCGATGAACATTCACCGCAGATCGAAGCTGTTGAGGATCTTCCTCCTGTGCCTCCTTTGCCACAAGACCTCCCAGAGCCGGTATCGATGTCTCCAATCAACCAGGATGAACCCCCGCAAGAGACCACAATCATTGTTCCAGGTATGGTGCCGCCGGGTTTCTTGCCCGGAACGGATAATCATGACCGCTACGGGTTTCGCAAAACCACCCTTTACATCACATTGGATCAGTATGAAGGATGGAACCGTCAGTATAACCAGTTCACAGCGAGCTCCAAGACGAAATGGATCAAGTTGCTCCAGGAGCATGGCCTCAACACGTCCGATCCCACAGTCTTTCCGCCCAAATCGAACAAAGTGAAGCGATTCATCCGAAAAGGTATCCCGTATGAGTACCGCGGCGCTGCGTGGTTCTTCTACGCCGGCGGCTACGAACTTCTGAATCGGAACATGGGCCTTTATGACGAGTTGGTGAAGCGTGCCATGGAGTCGCCCAGTAATGATGACAAGGAGCATATCGAGCGGGATCTGCATCGGACCTTCCCTGACAACGTTCATTTCAAACCCGAAATGGCCAAAGACGCTCCTAACTCGGGTAGCAGTAATCCAAAGCATGGATCTATCACCGTCGAGACCCAGATGATCCGGTCGCTTCGGCGAGTCCTTTATGCATTCGCGCTCCATAGCCCAAAGATCGGGTATACCCAGTCGCTCAACTTCATCACGGGCCTCTTGCTTTTATTTCTCCCAGAAGAAAAGGCATTCTGGATGCTTCATCTCATCACATCCGCCTATCTTCCCGGCACGCACGAGATTAGTCTGGAGGGCGCCAATGTGGACCTCTGGACCCTAATGGTTTTGCTCAAGGAGACATTACCGCATCTTTTCGCGAAAATTGCAACCACCGGCCCGACAAACGCGCGGGGAAAGCTTCCGCCTTTCACTGTTGACACTCGCTTGCCGGACATCACTCTGGGCCTCACCAACTGGCTGATGTCGTTGTTCATTGGCAGTTTGCCTCTGGAAACAACGCTGCGAGTCTGGGATGTTTTCTTCTATGAGGGCTCAAAGACCTTTTTCCGCGTCTCGTTGGCCATCTTCAAAGCCTGTGAAAAGGACATCCTTGCCGTCTCGGACCCGATGGAAGTCTTCCAGGTGGTTCAGACAGTCCCCAAGAAACTGCTCGACGCAAACACGCTGTTGGACGACACCTTTGTCCGGCGAAACCGTGTCGGCCAAGCAAAGATCGAACAGCTGCGGAGTGCACGGCGGACGGCGGTACGCCAGGAAAAGATGAGAAGATCCCTCACCGCGCAAAAAGGGCTTGCAGTCGCGAACGAGGAGTGGCCCTCGCGAACCAGAACACCTGTCCCTGGTGCGGAGCGCAGTGTCGCTGGAGGTTGGCGACATATGAGACAGCACGCCTTTCGATGACATCCGAAAATATCAAAACCAGTGTACACAACGACCCTCCTAATGTTTATACCCTTAATTTCATGGAATGGAAGGAGTTTGGAAAACCCTCTTCTTGGAATTTAGTCTCCTTTAGCTTGTTCACCACTTCGTGGACAGCCTTGTACAGAATATGAGAGACTCTTCAACTTAATTTTTATGATGCTCGAGCACCAAAAAAAAAAAAAAAAAAAACCTGTTTGTTGCCTTGCATTTAAACTAGCGACACAACTTGAATATTGATTGACAAGATATCCTCACTATTGATATGATTACTTCTTGGAACCTGGCTTTTAGGGGACGTTCCAGTCTAAGCGTATCTTTGGAACGGATCCCCCAGCTTCCCAGACCCAGAAAAAAAAACATAAAAGTAACCCTTCCGTGGGAGGATCGATCGTTCATTGGCTTTGCTTCTTCTGATCGTCAACCTCGATGACGCTATGGTTAGTCTTTCCGGGCCGATCTGCGATGGTGATGCACTTCCAGCTATCACAGCAACAGCTCCCCGGATGCGGAAAGCAAGGAAGGGGAGGCTGCATTCCTCATTCCTCGCCTCCAGCGCGTATCTTCCCTCTTCTGCATTCCACCAAGGGCTAAAGCGCACACCATTATATCGCACCTCGCTTTTGCTCTGTCGAATTTGGCACGATAATCCGTTGATCCATCTGGTTTGAACCCGTAGCCATGAGCGGACAGGCAGCTAGCTATTACAATCAGAACCAGGCCTTTGAGGATCCCCGGCCTGTACCAACTGTCCAGCCTGCGCGCCAGTCTGGTTACAGCGATTACAACCAGAGTGCGAATGGTAATGGCCAGTATCACCCGGGAGCTCCAGAGCCCAAGGCGCCGCCACCGTATCAACCGAACTACAACCAGAACCAGAACGCCAATGACTTCAACCAGGCCTTCAAGGTTGAGAGGCCCAAATTCAATGACATTTGGGCCGGTATCCTGGTAGGGAATTTTTCTCTCTGCGGCTTATTCTCTTGTCTTGTCGCGTTGTGCTGATATCGTGTAGTTGATTGCTGTTTTCCTGGGATACGTCGTCGTCTCGGGCATCGCGATCAACAAATACGCCAGTTACAAAGGCTTCAGTGGCGGTGGCATCTACGGCGGGTCCAATGACTTCTCGCTGGATACCAATACGCTAGTCCTGTTTGTGTTTGTGCTGTGTGTGGCCCTCGCGTTCTCGTGGGCGTATTTCCTCGGCGCGCGATACTTCACCAAACTGTTCATCTGGGTGACGGGTATTCTCAACATCGTCTTTGCCCTTGCGACGGGGATCTACTACATCGCTCGAGGACAGTATGGAGGTGGCATCGTGTTTCTGCTGTTCGGCGTGTTCGCCATCATCTGTTTCATCAGCTGGATCCCCCGTATCCCCTTTAGCGCCTTGATGCTCCAGACCGCGATGGATGTGGCCCGCTACCACGGCCATGTCTTCCTTGTGTCGGCGCTGGGCGGGATCGTCGCCGTCGCGTTCTCGGCCTGGTTCTCCGTGACCTTGGTCTCAATCTATGTCGCCTACGAACCCAGCAGCTCGGGGACAACAAACCCGGCGTGTAACGGGTCCTGCAGCTCGGCGAAAGTCATCGGGCTGGTCGTGTATGTGACCTTTGCGATGTACTGGCTGAGCGAGTGGTTGAAGAACACTATTCATACCACCATCGCGGGCGTCTACGGATCATGGTATTTTTTCAGCGGCTCCCCCGGGGGTATGCCCCGTGGTGCCACGCGGGGGGCCTTCCGACGGGCGACGACGTACTCGTTCGGCAGCATCAGTTTCGGCAGTTTGATCATCGCGATCATCAACATGCTGCGGCAGGCGTGTTCCGTCGCGCAGCAGCACGAGGCCGCCGAGGGGAACATCATCGGCAGCATCTTCTTCTGTATCCTGGGCTGCTTCATCTCCCTGCTGGATTGGCTCGTCACTTTCTTTAACCGCTACGCCTTCTGCCATATCGCCCTGTACGGTAAAGCCTACATCCCCGCCGCGAAAGATACATGGACGATGATGAAGGATCGCGGGCTCGACGCCCTAGTCAATGACTGCCTGATCGGACCCGTGATCACCATGGGCTCCGTGTTCGTCTCGTACGTCTGCGCCCTGCTCGCGTATCTTTATCTGCAGTTCACGAACCCGAGCTACAATTCAAACGGCGACTTTACGGCCGTGATCATGGCGTTTGCCTTTGTCATCGGCCTCCAGATCTGCCAGATCTTCATGACCCCCGTCGGAAGCGGGGTCGATACCATCTTCGTGGCCATGGGATGGGACCCGGAGGTCATGATCAGGGACCACTCAGACCTCTATAACCAGTTGATTCATTTGTATCCGCGCGTGCAGCAGGCTATCCATGCTTAAGGTGGCGGTGCGGAGAATATGTATTATTTATTTATTACAACTCTTTAATATGAAAGCAATGGAAGGTACTTCATTGCATAATAGTGAAATATATGGATAATGAGGATAATCTAATTGAATTGTTCTAAGGTACATGATATCATTGAAAACACACATCCAACGATTGCAAAACAAAACAGTCACTGAAGAGAAACACTATACTTGATCCAAGGCCCAGACACAATTCCAACCGTATTTGCAAATGACACCGCAGTGTAGACAAGAAAGCGATCACTCCACACATAAATATAAGCAGTCTTTTAAGAAAAAAGAAAAACAGCAAACAAGAAGAACCTGCTCCAGGTATCGACCACGATCTGATCAGAAGACAGCCATGACGGCCATCAAGGCTGCGATGGCGAGGACGACTAGACCTTGCGGAAGCTGCTGGTGGACGGCACGACCCTCGAACGCGGTGAAGGGGTTGGCCTTGCCATGCGACGAAGAAGACGGAGTGCTGTAGGCAGCGACGGCGCTAGATGGAGCTTCAGCGCCCTCGACGGCTCCATTAACGAGCCGAGTAGAGTCGGGAGCCGGGCTTGCAGACGAAGACGAATCGTCGAGGTCGTCGCCGGTCCCGTTGTCGTTGTCGTCGCTGGTAGTGGAGCCGTCGTCCTTGGAATCGTCGTCATCACCCCCCTTGCTCTTATCCTTGCCATCCACGCCATCGCCAGAACCGTGGAGGTGAGCGTTAGCGGTGTGCGTCGAGGTGGCCGGGTGGAGGAGTCCGTTGGCCGCAGAGGAAGACGAGGCGTGCAGGATGATCGCCGATCCATGTAGGAGATGGGAAGACGCCGAAGGAGAGGCAACTGATGAAGAAGCAGCAGAAGAAGAAGTCTCAATTCCGCTAGTCGAGGCGGCTGACGAGGACGGAGTGGTATTATCAACTTCCACGGAAGGAGTAGCATGCAGCAGGTGGTTCACGGAAGACGGGGCGGCCTCAGCCGAGGCAGAGACAGCGGCGGAGGAAACGGGTGCGTTCTCTTCGACAACATCAGGCGAATAGGCTCCAGCATCTTGAAGACCGCGGGGGGCAGGACGCGTGATACGGACAGGATCAACACCAACCAGGGCAGTAGCCTTGGCGCTGTGGACGGGTGCCGGGGCGGACGCCGACGGACGAACAGCATCGACGGCAGTCAGGGGGGCTCCGTGATGGACAGAAGATAGACCCTGAGCGTTCCCAAGACCAGAAGGCCCTGGTGCTCTCAAAGTCTCCGTACCGACGACCGTGGCGATTGACTGAGAGTAGATAGGTGCCGGGGCAGAAGCTCGCACGGGGTCAGCTCCCGTGGTGGGAGCCGAGTGTACACCCTGCTCACTGGTAGATGAGGCCAGGCCATGCAGGTTGGAAGCGGGAGCTGAGACGGTGGAAGGGCTGGGCTGAACGACGACCTCCTGGGTCGCGAACTGGTGTGCGGCCACAGGGGTAGATGTCACAGCACGGTTGAAGGAGGGCAAACCAGATTCGACCGGGGCAGAGGATTTGTGGACCAGATGCTCAACCACAACGGTTGAGGTAGCAACGCTCTGAGAGCCAGCGAAAACACTTGATGAGCCGTGACCTCCAGACCCGCCCGGGACAGACGTTGCAGCATGCTCCTCGTACACAACCGTGGGGGTGGATGCCGCCTGCAGGAGGTTGTTGAGTAGACCGGAGGAAGACAGGCCAAGGTGCACGCTCGGGGAAAATTGGACAACAACGGGAGC
This sequence comes from Penicilliopsis zonata CBS 506.65, assembly GCF_001890105.1. Taxonomy (NCBI): domain Eukaryota; kingdom Fungi; phylum Ascomycota; class Eurotiomycetes; order Eurotiales; family Aspergillaceae; genus Penicilliopsis; species Penicilliopsis zonata. The sequence goes on from NW_019208923.1 coordinate 291,786, forward strand.
ATGGCTGGTCGCGGAGGGGACCGGGGTGGAATCTCCAACCAGGCCGGTAGGAACATCAGCTGCACATGTGCAAGCCGTTTCCGTTTCTGTGACAGTCACGTAAATCGTGTTGACGCTTTGGACAACGCCTGTACTCTCAATACCGTGAGCTACCTGCGCACTGGACGATGGCGTCGCAGGGGTAGAGATTGTGGCAACCTTGGGGGTTGGCACCGCAGACTGGACAACTTGAACTGAGTGTACGGCTGGGGCACTGGGTGGCTGCTTGGCAGCTGAAGAGGAGCTTTGCACACTCGCAGGGGTAGGCTCCACGTACACCAAGACCTTGTGATACGAAGTCATGGTAGTAGTGACCGTCTCCTCTGTTGCAGCCGGGGAAGGCTCTTCCACCACGCGGGTGTGGTACGAGGTCGATGTGGAAGTGAACACATCCTCTCTCAAAGTAGAGGAAGACTGGCTGACAACCTGCACCGGGGCATGGTAATCAGAGGACAATGATCCAGGAACTCCCACACCCGGCGCGTTGGAAGCGGCCGATGTGGGTTGGATCTCCTCCACCACCGAGGTGCTGGTCTGCTCTGTAGTTGTGGAACTGGAGTGCGCAGACTTGGGCGGTGGAGCGTACGCTCTCGCATTCCTCTGTCTGGACTGTCTAACCGACCTCTCGGCATGCATCATGGGCAGGCTTCCCTTCCTGGCCGAAACCCCCTCTGGAGTCCCCTCGCAGAGATACTTGAGCACATCTTTGGTTGCTGTACCCATCTGTTAGCATCTCCCCAACCATCTTCCTGCCAATACCCGAACTTACTGATATTGGCATCAGTGCAATCCTTAACAACACTGGCATCCAGACTATTGATCGATTCCGTGTCCTTGCAGAAGCAGTCAATCGTCGTCCCGGATTCACACTCCGGCACCTTGACGCCATCGATGATTCCCTCCTGAACGCTGTTAGCCACTCGCCCCTAATAAACACTTAGTGATCCACACGCTACTTACAGCGCACTTGAAGTAGTCTGTGACAGATTGGCCAGCAGCGAGTTGCGCAACTGACCCTGCAAACACGACGGCTGGAATGATCTGACGCATATTGAATGAATGCTAAGATCGTTTCTTTTTCTCGCTCCGCACCTAGACAGACCGTAATCAAGCGATGATAGTATTCAGCCACAACAAGAGGGGAGATACTTAACACAGGGAACGTTTGAGAACCAAACTCTTATGGAGGCCTTGACCACTTCACAACTGTCAAATAGGGATAACTGATGCAAGCACCAGTGTAAGAGTCTCTATCAGGAACAGTAAAGAGCTGTGGAAAAAGACCTTCAGTTCAACGAGATCCAAGCCGGCATCAACGGCAATTATAACCCCTCATCCTCGCTGAAAGTGTGGAAGCAAAGTTGCTCCCCAGTAACCATGTCACTGCCATTGGAATGTGAATGTAGCTTGTCACCGATGTGCTATGATCTTCCGTGTGGAATGCCACAACTTCCCCTGGAACTATAACATGCCTATGATATGGCGGGATAGACCCATCCATCCCTACCTCGATGGATCGACTCGCTGCAAAACAAAAGTTAATCGTCTATGATGGTGGAGTAAAAAATGTCACTTCGATTGATTTGAGACAAAACTTGTGAAAGTCTTGATCCCGTGGAATGGCATGTCCGTAGGCTCCTTCTTCTGATTTTTGCCTCTTTGGTTTGTTTTGTTTACCATGCCTTTATCGACTCAAAGTCTGTCAGATCAAATTAATCAAGGGACTCAATCAAAATTGATTGTGTGAAGGTGGCGTTGAATTAGACAGAAGGGTATATATATAAGTTGCACAAAACAGTCATAGAGCAGTGGATTCAGAGAGGCCTGTCCAGCAGGGCTTCTCCTGACAGTATCCAAATATCCAACCTGCAAAAAAAAAAATGAGGAAAAGGAAAATATTCGTAAAGTCAGACCATAACAATCATCAAACATCAAACCATTATCCAATTTCAAAGATGGAGGCGGCGAGGCAACGTTTCCCGATCCACGGTGTGTGTCGCTCTAGAATTTCTCGCTGGTCACACACCTCGTGGCATTCACTAGCACCCATGCCAGGATCTTGGTCAAAAGTGTAATGCTGAATACAAGCAGGTCCAAGCCCCAAAACAGGAGCCGTAGCAAAGCCCGTACAATTCCAGGGAGCTTCTCGCCTTCGCGCGAGGAGCCACTGCTGTAGCGGCCGTACTTTTCCAGATCGAATTCCTCGACAACGATCTGCTTTTTGTTCTTTTTCTCCTTGGGTTTGGACCGGAACCACTTGGAGAAAAAGGACCCTTTTCGTGGTTCGGGCTGCTCCCTGTCCTTGGCGGCCTTCACCTGCGACACAAGCTTGCTTCCTTCCATGGCGTCTTCACGTTCCGCAAGGGTAGTCACCAGTTTGCCTGTGAAAGTCTTTGAACCTGTTGTCTTGAAGAATGATTGGTATTTTGGACCAGTGGTTTTATCTTCGACCGTGTGGAGTTTCATGTCGGCGAGGATGGGGTTGGTCGCTTCGTCAGAAACTGCCACAGCAAGCATGGCGGTGACCAGCGAGTCGATCGCATAGAGCGAAGGCATGGTTTCACCGATCAGGGCGGGGGAGATGGAAAGAGTCATCGTGGCAAAGTCCAGGGAGGCTAGCGGTTCATCGTAGTCCGTCAGAGGAAGAGTTGAGGTTCGGGTCCCGGCAGCCAGTTCTGCAGTCTCGATTGCGTCAACGGACACAGGTGTGGTGATGAGGATGGACGGTGGCCGATGCGGAGCAGTGTTCCCTGAATGTGTCGATACAGTGATATGAAGCCTGCCAGGCTGCTTCGTTCGCATCGGCGACAGAGCGACGCCGCCAGCCCCGATCAAGGCTGGAGGTGGCTGTTTCTCGAGCGCCGGGTGTTGCAACTCATAACGCCTTCCGTCTCGGTTCCAGTAGAGACGGCATGATTCCTGTGCGGCGGCTCGCTTCAGGGCATTCTCTTCCACCTCGCTAGCTTCCGAGGGTGAGAGTCCATGCAACTTGGCCAGCTCTGCAGCTTGGTCAATGGCCAGCATGGCCGCCAACCTTGAAAGAAGCATTGCGACTAGCCCATCATGGGGAGCTTCCCGCCGACTTCTGTCTTCGAGATTCAGCATCATGACGGGAACGCTTCGATTGGGTTGCGACGGGTCGGATCGAGCAATAGAAAGCTCGTTGGTGGAATATGTCTGCATCTTATAGAAAGGAGCTTCCGGATTGCCAAAGGTGAAAGTTGCAACCTCCGTTCTTAACTTAATGTTAGCTCTCTTGAAATATCCATGGTCAAAATGGTGGTATCACTCACCGAGCCATGGGAAGGTTGATCATCTGAGGCATATTCTGAGGCTTTTGGCCATTGGCAGCGTCCCACAAGGTTCGAAGCTCATATTCGGAGGCGTATCGAACACCGGCGGGTTCCAGAGCGCCGGCCGGAAAGTCCATCACACTTGCTGGGACTGTCCGTGGCCCGAGCATAGTGTCAATCTCTGGCGGGGGCGAAATGGCCAGACGCTCTGGTCTTTTGGCAGTGGCAATGGAAATTTGCCTCGGGGCATCTGCAGAGGCTCTGGGATGATACTCTTGCTGGTCAAGAGGAAGATTAGGGTTGTAGCGGGGAAACATCGAGCGCATGGGCGGAGAGGACTTCGGAGGCGGCGGAGGCACCTCTGTTTTGTAGTTGACATTGTGGCCGTCCACCAGAGTAGAAGAGCTGGACGCTTCCGATAGCGAAGTCCATGCTCTCGATTGAACCGTTTTCCGACTCGAGACCCGTGTGATCTTGGATGATTTCGACTCGGGAGACGATATCTCAATCGAGCTCGAGGAGTCCGATCGCCCAACTTCAGGCTTGGGAGGCGGAGGGGGGGGAATGCTCTTCGTATCTTCAATGATGCGAAACAAGACAGCTTCAGTATTTGAAGGACTCTTGGTGGCAATCTCCTGTAGATGGATTGGACTGGAGGGTTTCGTTTTGATGGTCAATTTCTTGTTGCCTTTGCGAAAGGGATTCGTTGCTTTCGGATTGGCCTCCGAAGAGATCGGAGGGAAAAGCTGGAAGTGGCTCATTGTGTTGTAGATGCAAGGAAATATATATTATTAGAGGTGATTCTCGCTGTCCACCACCACAAGCGGTCTAAGACAAACACCAGTCCCCAAAATATTAAAAGAATTAACCAGCGAGGAACAGCTGGAGTGGGAACAGAAAGGGAAAACGAGAATAGACAATAATTCAAAGGAGAAGAAAGTCCCAGGAAACGGTAGCGAGCCAGACGGGATTGAAATCCTATAAGAGACTTCTTTCCTGCCGCTGTTCACCCTCTATAGGATACTTCCTGGCAGGGTTCTGCCCGGACAGTCAGCTCGTGGCAGCGTCAAGGATCGGGCTCTCTGACGCACGATAGGGCCCAGTAGGTGTGAATGGCGGCCAGCATCATGCATGAATTGCTGATTTTGCGGCTGGATCCGCGTTCTTGATGGTCGGCGCTTAACGTCGAGAGGACCTCTGCGCAGCTGATTGGTAGCGGGCCTGGATACCTGGAGGCTTTATTTAAGAGGGCGCTTCGAAGTACTCCGAAACGATGTGTGATTCGTTTTTCTATTGGCGCTGGGGGCGTCAAGGATACGAAAGTCATGGGCTGATGAGATCCTTCAAGGTCGGCGACTTGAAGTGCTCTGCTGGCGCCAGGTGCTGATTTGACGTCTGATCTATCCGGGGTATCCAGGATTAGCAAGTCATGCCCATTTGATGATGCAAATAAAAAGAATAGGCAAGCAACTATACCCCTGTCCTTCCTGCCAAGCCCATTTTGTGACGACACTGGCCTTCATCACACCGACAGAGGCAAGATTTTTTTTCAGCGGTCAAACCGCGGAGTAGGCTGGAGAATGGCTGATTTTCTCCATTGGCTGGTGATACAGCAAGTCGGGGATGTGACTAACATATTCTTCAGCATTTTTGCCGGGTGCAAGGTCTGGTCTAAAAGTGAAGTCGATGGTGGTGAAGTCAGAGAGAGGAGAGTATGACTTTAGTGGCCTGGATCAGGCAGGCAGTTTGCAACTCGGGGGGAAAAAATAAAATTCCAAGGCTCCATTGCACATCTTTTAGATCACTGCAATATCTATAGGTAATAATGGTATATGTACAGAAAATATCGGAGAAATAAGGGTTCTATAGTACAGATTCCACCTCCTCATTGGGGCACGCTTTCTGCGGCCTCGCTATGCAAGGTTTGAGTGAGAGCTTCAGCCATGGCTATGGCCCCTTCCATGTTGCCCTTGTTGTACAGGAATAATCCCTGGAGAGCGGCGGTGCTCGTTGTCTTCGATCGGTCCGGCTTAGAGCCGTTCTCGTCTTCAATCAGCCCCAGCTCCTGTAGCCGGTCGATGAAGGCTTGCCGGTGGGTACCGGACTCGTCGATTTCGCCGTAAAATCGATCCCACAGGTGACCGACCTGGTAACGAGTCACTTCACCCAGTCGGACCGTCATATCCACGCGACCAGGCCGCACCAGAGCTTCATCGAGCCTCTCGACGTGATTGGTGGTAAGGAAGATGATGCGTTCCTCAGCGCTGGCAACGCCGTCGAGAGCGTTCAAAAGTCCCGAGAAGGTCACATTTGCACCGCGATACCCGTCTGCGTCACTCTGGAGTCGGCGGTTCGCGAAAGCCGCATCGACATCCTCGAGGAGAACCAGTGTCCGGTTGGGGACGATGGTCAAAAGATGGTTGAGCCGGTCATCGGTTAGACCCCTCTCACTCAGATTCAAGATGGCAATGTCATAGTCCAGCTCTCCGGCTAGCGCCTGGATAAAGGAGCTTTTCCCCGTCCCTGGCGGCCCATAGAGCAGGTAGCCGCGTCTGTAGGGAATCCCGCGCTCATGATACCACTTGGCGCTGGAGATGAAGTCCTTGACATCCTCGACAACCCGCTCCTTTACTCCTTCATCGAGGATCACCGAGTCCAACGGACGTTTCCGGCGAGGCTGGCCAAACTGCCGCCACTCGGTGCCCCAGCTGTTGTAGATGGACGTCTTGCCCTCATGTGACTTGGCCGCATATGCGTGGGCCTCCCTGAAGAGGTCTTCGAAAATATGGCGGTGTGCATATAGGGTGGTCAAGGTGATGGTCTCCCACGGCCTGCCCGTCTGTAGGTCCTGCGATTTGGACTCGCGCATCCGGTTCACGAAGACGAAAGCGTTCTTGTAGCGAAGGACATGCTTCCCGGGGCCCGGGACGAGCGCGAAATGGGCATGGATCGCTCCGTTTGCGTGCTCGATCTTTTGTGTCTGGATGGAGAGATGGCGCATCCCCGGTGTGAACTTCTGTAGAACCCTCTCCATGAAACCAGACCTGCTGGCTGCCGATTGCGCCGAACCCATCTGCGCTTGCTGATACAGGGTCATCCAATTGAGAAACCAAGGGTACGAGTCGTCCTTGATACTGATTTCCACGTCAACCAGCATCCGTCGGCGGATGAGGGCAGCGCCATGTCGAACACCTTTCTGTGCTAAGCCCAGTCCCGCACCTAGACCCGCGAGACCAAACCCCTAAAGAAACAAAAGTCAGTTTTGATATTCCGTAATTAAAGATCTTGCAGCGTTTAAAGCGCGATTGAAAACGCTGGTCTCGGCTAACCGCGGTGAATAAGGGATTGCTAGTGAGCTGCGACCAGAGACTGCCATCGCCGCTGGGCGGCGGGACGGCCGTTGCTGTTGCATCCTTTCTCTGCTGTAATATCAGGTCGACAGATGAGGACAATCCCTGCGCATTGGAAGGTCCATTTGGCTCCATGCCAGCGGGCAGAACGGTTGTTGAGCAGACCTCGAGGGCGATGCTATCGACTTCGGTATCGCGAAGATATGTCGGAGTTACAACGGGCCGAGGAGAATTTATGATGCCACTCACTGATAGTTATATAAACTGTTTTCAACGATAAATACTATATTGGAGCTTTAAATATTCTTGACTCTCTATTAAAAGATATTATGCGCCTTTGAGTTGGTCACTGAATTGATTTCTTTTCTATACTAAGAGAGAAACAGGTCTGGAAGGAAGCCTTTTTAATTTGATATATATAACTGACGTATGGTCTGCTCTATATCCCTGTAATCCAAAAAAAATCATCAATCCGATTCCTTCTCTCCCTCTCATCTGATTTATTAACATCCCGTGAGATCATCTGAAATGATCGCGTCAAGGACCCCCTATCTGTATGGCTAGAGTTGCGAGCAAGAGGCGGAGGTGTGTGTTTCTTATGGACTGCGTCTTATCCCCGAGGGCCATGATGAGACCTATAGCAAGTAATAGTGGTTAGAAGTATTTCTTAGTGTTAAAATTCTGCAAGACATATTATGAACTCATTGTCAACGGGGAATTGATTGTTGGATCCATTAGGGAAACAGCCGTAGCCAACTGGATCTCTCCGGCCCTTACAGAGCCTGATCTCCTCACTACTTCCCTTCGCCTCTGTAAGTGCTTTAATGACGTGTTCGGTTATTTCTCTGACCAGCTCAAGCCAGAAGACCAGAAGGGCAGAGAGATGAAAGATGGTTTTTTGATGGGCTTCCCTTGCCACCTGTCTCGGTGGTTCTACTGACGAAGATACCATGGTTGTCATCTAGGAGCTGGATAATGGTTTCTGAGTGTAGTGATTCTACCATACCTGATCAATATATCAAGAATATTGCGTAGCCAGTGACTGGTAAGCTACAGATATAGGCCTATCATACTCATGCCTATCTGAGAGGTAGATGTCTGGATATGTCTATCGTTGAAGAGGTCAGAGTCAGCATTCACCATTCCTTAATCTAATTTGCTATAAGGTAGCAACACATGACATACTTGAATGATAAACTACCTTGTATTCGTATCCAATTAATGGTACTTATAGACCCTAAAAGATAATTGGTAGCCAAGTGAGAGCATTAAGTAGAGGACGACTGTAACTGAGGTTGGAGCAGTATGGACGTGATTGCTTGCTACCCACCTGGGAAACAACTGCCCTGCCACCAACAGGGAAAGGGTTCTTCTTCCAATCATGCCATCATACATAAAAACCATCTCTCAGAAATCTGGATTTAACTGATATATCATTTATTATATCTCTTCTGCACCTACAACAGCTGGGAAGGCTATTACAACCATCTTTCCAGTTACTCTCTCCCACTCTTATTGACCTTTGTCGAAAAGATTTTAGAACCAATTCAAATCTTCAAGAGGAAGAGATAATTTCCAGAAGGTGAGTCGTATTTCTTGATATGCAATGCTATTTCCCTACGCTATGTGTATCCAACAGAGTATCTGTATTGGAACTGTCATTCACTCTTCCTTTCTCCTACAGCAATTTTCGGTTACCTGGTACGCGTTCGCCAGACAGAAAATGGAGACAACGCGGGACCAAGAGTCCCATACTAGCGAAAGTACTGCGATGACCTGGTACAATTCAACTTCACCGTCCGAATGGAGTGAGGACGAGTCGGAGGTACTATACCAGCTCGACGAAGGAGCGCTCGCCGAGATCCCTCGTCGGCTTCAGGACATCATGAGAGAAATTTATCAGGACCGAGCCAAGAAACTTGGAGAGATGGGCAACGGCACACGAGTCCCTCGGCCCTTATTTCATCGTGAATGGTGGTTATCCACGGACCACAGAGATATCTGGCTCTCTCGTGGATCAGACGCTTCTATCTCTCACATTAGAGAGCAGGAAGCTAATTATCTACCAGAGAGTCAAGAGGACCCTGGCACTGGCTCTGTACCCGGCCTTGCAGCACTTGCACGAGACGGTGCTCTCGAGAAGCCCCAGCGCGAAGCAAGAGCCTTGAAGAGAAAGAAACCTCGATTCTACAGAACGACCAAGGCAATTTCTAGCGTATCAAGCCGCCTGAGCGCTCGAGTGAAAGGGAGTGTACATCGAATGAGCAAGATCTTCCCGAAAGGCTTTGGAACGAAGGACTAAGTGGCGAAGAAGCAGGCTGGATCTGATGAAATGAAGCATGACGAATGAATCATGACGAATCATGTACGATACATTTTTCAATCAACTTTTAACTGAGCACCTGGCAGTCTATCTCTTGTCTATTCGACTGCCTTTGACCTCGGATTCATCGACAACCTGTGTACTCTCATGAACACTGTAGTAGGAGCCCTGGCCAGGGGAAGATTCCAAAACGAGTAAGCTCTGGGGTGGTTGGCGCTAGACCAAATCAGGACTAGCGGCTCCGAGCTTCTGCTCCCACTTCGCGGTGTGCTGGAAATTTGATGGTGATAGAGCGGGCGAGAGCACCACACATCGAATCCCCCGTGAGCGTGGCCCCGCGTTTGAGATTCTGTTGGTCTTGAGAAGACGAAATACTTTTATTCATCTAGATTTGTCTCTGGTCCGTCTTCTGGTTATTGTTCTCCTTTGTTGCGCTGCCGAGAAGGAATCCCCCAACGAAAAAACACCGCCAAGATGCAAGCACCGGTGGTGGTTATGAGTAGGTTCACCTCGCAGAACCACCCTTACAGAATTTCTTCGGATAGTGTATGCTGACGATATATAAGACACCCAGGCGGGTGACCGGCAGGTTGGCCGGAGAGCACAGCTCTCGAACATCACCGCCGCAAAGACGTCCGTGAAACCGTTCTCTACCCCTCCTCCGCTGCAGTCCAGTCTAACCATGCCCCTCTCCACGATAGTGTCGCTGATATCATTCGGTCGTGTCTTGGGCCCAAGGCGATGCTGAAGATGCTTCTTGATCCCATGGGCGGTATTGTGTTGACCAATGACGGCCACGCTATTCTCAGAGAAATTGAGGTGTCGCACCCCGCGGCCAAGAGCATGATTGAGCTCAGCCGTACCCAAGACGAGGAGGTGGGAGATGGAACGACCACTGTGATCATTCTTGGTACCTACCCGTTATATCTATCTGTGGCACAAGAAAAGACCTTTCCTAATACTTGATCTCTCTGCAGCCGGTGAGATGCTTGCCCAGGCGCTCCCCCAACTCGAACGCAACATCCACCCCGTTGTCATTATCTCTGCCTTTAAGCGCGCCCTGGCCGATGCTCTCGCCATTGTGGAGGAGGTTTCTGTGCCTGTGGACATCAACGATGACAAGGCCATGTACACTCTCATCCAGTCGTCTATCGGAACCAAGTTTGTCGCCCGGTGGTCCGAACTGATGTGCAGTCTGGCCCTGAAGGCTGTGCGGACAGTCTCATTCGACGTCGGTGGGGGTAAGAAGGAGGTCGATATCAAGCGTTATGCCCGTATCGAGAAGATCCCCGGCGGTCAGATCGAAGACAGCGAAGTGATCGACGGCGTGATGATCAACAAAGATATCACTCACCCCAAGATGCGGAGACGAATCGAAAACCCTCGCATCGTCCTGCTCGACTGTCCATTGGAGTACAAGAAGGGCGAGTCGCAGACAAATATCGAGGTCACCAAGGAGGAGGACTGGAACCGTATCTTGCAGATCGAGGAGGAACAGGTGAAGCACATGTGTGACGCCATCCTCGCCCTCAAGCCTGATATTGTCATCACCGAAAAGGGTGTATCAGGTGAGAAAATCTTTTTTACTTCGTTCCTTTCCTGCCTTATATATATATATATATATATATATATATATATATACTCACTTTCGTCTAGATCTGGCACAGCATTACTTCGTCAAGGCCAACGTGACCGCCCTCCGCCGCGTGAGAAAGACAGACAACAACCGTATTGCTCGTGCTACCGGCGCGACCGTTGTCAACCGCGTTGATGACCTCCAGGAGTCCGATGTCGGAACGCAATGCGGCCTGTTCGAGATCGAGAAGATTGGCGACGAGTACTTCACGTTCATGCGCAAGTGCCAGAACCCCAAGGCCTGCACGATCCTCCTGCGCGGTCCATCCAAGGACATCATCAACGAGATCGAGCGGAACCTGCAAGACGCCATGTCCGTTGCCCGCAACGTCATCTTCCACCCCCGGCTGTCCCCCGGAGGCGGTGCCACCGAGATGGCCGTCTCCGTCAAGCTAGGCCAGCTGGCCCGCTCGATCGAAGGCGTCCAGCAGTGGCCGTACAAGGCCGTCGCCGATGCCATGGAGGTCATCCCACGCACACTGGCCCAGAACGCCGGCGCCAGCCCGATCCGTCTCCTCACCCGCCTGAGGGCCAAGCATGTTGAAGGGCACACCACTTGGGGTCTTGACGGCGAGAGTGGTAACCTGGTTGATATGAAGGAGTACGGTGTCTGGGAGCCGGAGGCCGTGAAGCTCCAGAGCATCAAGACCGCAGTCGAGGTTTGTATTCCTGTCCTCCCCCCCCCCATTTTTCTTTTTCATATATGGACTATTTGCTAACATGTCATTCAGTCTGCCTGCCTACTCCTTCGCGTCGACGATATCTGCAGCGCCAAGTCTGCACAGCAGGCCGGCGCAAACGTCGGCGGTGGAGATGACTGATCGGATGAAACAACACTTGCCCGATGAAAGCGAAGACGCGTACATAATGCTGCACGACTGCCATTGGTTTTGTATGAATACTCTAGACTAAAATTACATGGGTATCTTCAAATCGTACATTTTTGGGCCTTGCCCCTTTCCCCCCCCCCCCTCCGTAAGCATGATGGTCAATCCTCATCATGGATAATGACTCCTGGGACCTCGTAGGCCGATGCATCTGCACCCCCATCCGCAGAGGTCTGTTGTTGATGTTGGCCTTGCTCGCCATCCTTTGCCCGGTTGATGATCATGGGCTTAGCCACCCCACGCTTCACCTGCTTGTCAACCTCCATCTCGTCTTTCTTACCGTTGTTCCCGTTCTTGGCCGCCTTCCTCTTCTCTCGCTTGCGGCGGTTCTTCTCCGTTTTCTCATCATCCTTGCGCTTCGCCTCCGACTGCTTCTGCTCCCACTCGGCGTTATCCTTTTCCTTCTCCGTCTCCTCATTCATCAGCCGGAGCCGCTCGTACTCCCGCCGCCGACTCGCCTTGTAGACGTGGAATTCCCCGGAGCCCGCCCCGGACGAAGACCCCTGTACGTTGGCCACGATCTCCGGCGGTGCCGCCAGCGAGAACACTTTCCGCTCCTTGGTCGATCTCGGCAGCTGGATCTCCTTGTTCGGATCGCGGAAGAGCGATTCAATTTGCGACGCTTGCTCGGAGACCGGGGTGATCGCGCGCCGCTTGAGGGGCCGCTTGCTGCGCGGATCCGCACTCGTAGGAATAGACTCGGGTCCCGGTTCGGACATTTTTCTAATCTTCTTGTCTGTGGTTTGGGTGGGTTTAAAGTGAATGATCAAGAGCAAGAAAAAAAAAACGTCTCCTCCAGTCCGGAGCTAGCGGAAGAAGCTGGGTACGTAGTGTCCACTGAGGATCTGGCCAAGTCACTCCTTTAGATGGAAGACTAGGATTCACCGTATAGACAGCAAGAGGGGCGGGCAATCTTGTCTTTCCTTCTCTCGGATTCGTGTCCGAGGGGCTCGTCTTGCCCAAAACTGATGTTGCGATGACACAGCCGGGCCCGGGCCCGGTCCTGGGCGGTGAATCATGGCAGTTTGACGGATTGGGCAGGCGCGTCAGGAAACCACGATATCAGAAGAGTACTACCTCTCTGTCTGTCTGATGGGAGAACTGGATCAGATATTGAAACGACCAGGTATATAAATTGCTGGCAGGTCTGTAAGTGGAATATATCTTTGCTCTTCTCGTTGTATCTGGAGGGAGAGTATGTAGAGTGCTAGTACTGACTTGCGTATAGTAAATAGCTGCACCAGGCCCGATTAACCTCAGTGCAATTTTCAACATGACAGGAACTACACTTAATCGGCAACCTTTGTCCACTGTCTACAGAATCATGAGACCCACGTTTGTCTGGGAACACATTATGACAGAAAAAAAATCTTTCCCTTTCCCTTTCTCTTTCTCTTTCTCCCCTCCTCCCTCACCTCATGAGCCTTGGAAGTCGCGTCCAACAACGCGTGGTCTCTGGCAGAGGTTGTACGGCGTTGACCACCTCATCTTTCGGCTGTCAGAACAATGCCTCCTTCTGAGAGCTCTGACTCGCAGGGTGAAGAGGAGCCTAAGGTCAGCTGAGTATCTTTCGCGTTGCTAGGGTATCGTCGTGCTGACTATCGTGTCTGAATCTAGTTTGAGAAGGGCGACATTTGTTGTTTGAGATCGAACACTTCGATTATTGGGATAGCAACTGTAAGTATCCTATAAGAGTCTACTGAAGAAGAGTGCAGGCACTGATACTGGCTGCTCTAGATAATACACAGCGTAAGTCCTGATTTTGCCCGGTCGCCGGAATCTCAAAGAAAACTGACATATATCTTTCTTTTATTACTTCAGGAACCTTCAGCCAGAAGAAGTTCGTATGATGCAGAATCGGATTTGATCCTGCACTGTACAGAAGTCCCCGGAGAAGTTATGGAAGAGTTCTGGGAGACGTTCGTCGTAAGCAAATAAAATGCCCCCCGAGACTCGGAATTTGCACTGATATTTCTTCTCTCAATAGCCTCCTAAAGGTTATGTTTACGTGAAGTTTTGTGCTTTGACGTCCCCCGCCTCTATCATCCATGAAGATGACCTAGAGCTTGTCGGTCGGTCCTTCGAAATCAGCCAGACTGTCAAGCGGCACCCGGAGGACTCGATGAGTGGGATCTGCATCAGCGTCAAGGCAACATGCACGCTTGAGCCTGTCGCGTTTCAGGAGTACAACCGGGACCTTGACAAATATGGCCCAGTCAAATTCACTGAGCAGCCCATCACCAATCGCCCTCGAGACTCTAGTCGTGCGGCACCTCCCCTGCTGCATGATGTCCCTATGTCAGAACTCAGAAATTTCCAAGACTTTAAAGCACAGGACTGGGTTATCTATGAAGATAAGCTCGGCTGCATCCAATCTGTTGAATACGGCATAGTCTTGCTTATGGACGATGGCTCCATTGCGACGTATGATGCTACCCGTTTGAAGATGCAACAGCGTATCGATGACGAGCAAATCTACTTCTTTCCTCCTGATATGAATAATCCTATCGAATCCAAGGACCATACTCTTTTTAACTATGCGATTAGTGTTGGATTTCCTGGGCACTACCTCAGCGTCACAAACGACCATCTCTATACTGAAAGGAGTCTGAAATTGAGTTCCCGTAACTTTCCCAAGGGGCATGTCATCGGCTCCATTCCCCAGCTATTTCGCGTGGTCTGGATTTGTTCAAACGTGTTTTCCATTAATGAACCACCAATTGAAGCGACAACCGAGGAAATAATCGAAAGCTGTGATTTCCTTGAAAAGGCTGTGAAATTTGATTTGGGACAACTGCCTTCGGCAACCATCGACAGAAGCACTGTCCATACGGATAGTAAACTGAAACTTGGTGATATGGTGGTCTTTAGAGAGCCTGATTCTGCCAAGAAGAACCAACCTCAGTTTCGCAGCATTCCAACTGAGTTGGTCGGTGGGCATGATCTCAATGTCTTTAAAATTACCTCGATCAACACACAAGTCACTGTCCGTTGGCAAGATCTCAGCGTCACCACTGAGAATGGCGCTGACCTCTACATTTGTGATATCTTCGAGAAGTATGAAAACGACGTCGAAAACACCTGGCCTGGTGACCTCGTCGTCTGGCTGGATTCTATCTACAATTTCCAAGATCTCGATCGCCAAAGCATGATACCGTTATCTTTTCACTTTGGTCTTCCCCATGATATGTACAACAAAGACAGGCTCGTCATATGCAAGGTCGGCATAGTCCAACAGGTCAACAAACGGGGGAAGACTGCATTTGTTCGCTGGTATCGCGACCCTGATCTTCAGCTGATGCAGGGTGGTGATTTGCTGAACCAATTGTCTGTGTTAGGTCCTCTGGAAGCAGAAGCTAATGAGGTGCCAATGCATGAATTGGGCCGGTTTCCCGCCCTCGACCGACCACTTGGTTCGTTTGTGCTGCTCGCGCCAGAGAAAATCCACGAGTCTGTGATCACTCGAGCAAAGGCTTCTAAATGCTTCAGAGGCGCGGGCTTCACTTCTTTGACCTACATTAGCCCTATCCATCTCACAGAGTTGACGGTTTATCTGGAATGCATCCAAAGGGTACTCGTGCGGAAACCTTCATTCATCAACAGCACTGATGTAAACCGATGCCTCCTACCTTCTAGCCACGATAATCATCACGACAGCAAGCCAGTCAGATCTTGCACCGATTTTGTTGGCCAAATTGTCTCGTCTGATCTAGATGGTGTTGTGACTGTTCGAATCCTGGACCTATCAGGATACCGAGATATTACCGTGCCATTTGATCGGATTCTCATGTGGATTAGTATAACAATAAACGAGATAGACTCCGATTACACGACCGTTGAAAATTGGACCTGGAATGACCTACATGCCTCTCGCCCGTCTTTCCCGCCTATTCTTCCAAATTTAGATTCATCGAGTTCCTCGGAATATCCTTCTCAGTCCGGGGACGAAATTCAGGTCGACTCGGAGAACGAATCCACGCGTCGTGCCTTGGATTCACAGCTTGACCCTGAAGATTCGTATCAGTCTGAGGATCAAATGGAGGAAGACTCGGAGGACGGAACCGTAGATAGCGCTTCGGATTCACTGCGTGACTCCGATTATTCCTATCAGTCCGATGATGAAATGGAGGACGAATCGGACAATGAAATTGCCCACGGCGCGTCGGATTCACTGATCGACACTGAAGGATCTGATCAGTCCGAATACAGAATGGAATATGAATGCGAGGCTGAAATTGTACATGGCACTGGCTCACATGAACCAGTTGCCGGGGCACTGTCGATTGCAGGAATCGGCAGTCAGGCTGGAGAGTTGCACGCTCCAAGCACTCCCCAGGAAGTCCCAGCTCCCCCGAGCTTTGAAGTGTTGGACGGGTTGCCCCCCGCAGACCACCATTTTCTCCCGTCGCCTGCTTCCAAAAAGGGTAAGATCATGAAACGAATCTCACAGGAATACGCCATCCTCGAGACTTCATTGCCGTCCGGGATTTATGTCCGAACTTGGGAATCACGAATGGATCTAATGCGAGTCCTGATCATCGGCCCCGAGGGGACCCCCTATGCATTGAGCCCGTTTATCTTCGATTTTCATATGAATTCCAAGTTCCCTGATGGTCCTCCCGCAGCATTCTTCCATTCGTGGACAAACGAGGCCGGCAAAGTGAACCCAAATCTTTCTGAAGACGGTGAGATCTGTCTTAGCATTCTGGGCACCTGGACGGCTGTGCATGAATCAGAAGACTGGTCTGCAAAGAATTCCACTATCTTGCAAATCCTAGTCTCCATCCTGGCTCTCGTTCTTGTCCGCACTCCCTACTATAGTAAGTGTTCTACGTTGATTTTCCTTTTCATTGAGTGGGAGCTGATGACAAACTGTTTAGACGAGGCCGGGTATGATGCCCTTCAGTATCAAGGAATTGGTCTTATGGAGTCAGCGCAATACAGCGAGAGGGCATTTATTTTGTCCCGTTCTTTCATGGAACACGCTCTTAAGAAGTCCGTCGCCGGGTTGGATGATGTTTTGGACTGGATTTACCTCCCGGGCGATGGGGTAGATCGCCCTCACCTGATCCATAAGGCCAGGGAACTGGTCGAGTCCATGATTGAACATCACTGCAATACTGTGAATGTGACGGGTTTGAACACCGCACCGGCGTCGGATTTCATTCATCGCCTGACGAGTGGAGCAGTCTCGATACTCCGCGGACATCTGACTGCGCTGGCAAAAATCGAATCTGCTGCTAAACCTGGCTCGAAGAAAAAATAGTTGTTTTGTCCTGATAGGTCTTCCTGACTCCTTGCCACGAAATTGCCTGTACCTAGGATGTTTATTATCATCAGATAGTTAATGGAAGAAACCTTTCTTAGCGATGATGCCATAACCGAATCATCTCACCTCTCTCAAAGTAGTCGATTCCAATGACCACAATAATATTTTCTTTTTCTTAATCACCCATTTTTCTCTTACACCAAGTTCCCTGCTGTTGTTTCTTTGTTGGAGTCCCGGTCCTGATCCTTGTTCTGGTCCGCAAAGGCGTTCCGTTCCGTGGCCTGAGCTGGCTCTGTCTCCCTCCCTGTTTCCCTCCCCTCCCACGTCACTCGTCAAACCCTCGAGTCGCTCTCGACTCATTCGACCCACGGCTCCACCAGATTCTTTTTGAAGTCTATCTGGTCGTCTCTAAAAAAAAGGCCTTGATCCATTCTAATAATAAATATCCAGGTACACGGGTAGCTTGCGCGCTGAGGGAGGCGCGTCTGGCAAGATGGGCTCCTACAGACTGGGTAAGATAACACCCTCTCACGCTTGATCCGACTTAAGTAGATCTTATTCGATGGTGAATATTGGTATTATCAAGGACTAGCTGACACTGCATAGAAGAGGCATCCACCGGCCGTGCCGGGTGCCAGAACAAGGAATGTAAAGAAGCCAAGATCAAGATCGCAAAGGGGGAGCTTCGTCTCGGCTCCTGGGTTGACACTGGTAACTTCCAGAGTTGGTACTGGAGACACTGGTGAGGACATCAAAAGAATCTATCTCAGTATATCTCGTGTCAATATTGTTGACGGAGATGGTAGGGGTTGCGTTACGCCCAAAGTCATCACGAACTTGAGCGAAACCCTCGACGAAGTCAGCGGAGCGGACGGGAAAGACTTTTCCGAGCTGGACGGGTATGAGGATCTCTCGTCCGAGAACCAGGAGAAGGTCCGCAAGGCGCTGGAACAGGGCCATGTGGACGATGAAGATTGGAAAGGGGTGAGAATTCGTCGACTGATCTTCTTGATTCTCTGGTATTCGCTCCCAATGCTGATATTCGTATCCCCCTGCAGGACCCTGATGTGAACAGACCGGGTAAGACTGGTTTCCGGAAGCGTGCGACTCCGAAGAAAAAGAAGGAGGAGGAAGAAGAGGAAGAGACAGAGGGGGAGGAGAAGGTGAGTTATCGAATAATGGTATTTTTGTTTAGTGTATCATTCTCTGACAATGTTCCATAGGAAAAGGAGGAAGAAAAACCTACCAAGGCTACGAAACGTGGCCGGGCTGACCACGAGGAAGCCGAGCCGGCCACAAAGAAAGCCAGAGCCCCCCGTTCCAAGAAAGCCGCGGCCCAGGAGGTTGTAGAGAACAAGGAAGCCGATGCTGTGCCCAAGCAAGAGCCGGAGCCGAAGACGAAGCCGTCTTCTAAAAGGGCTCGTGCTGCAGTGGTGACGGCTGACGATGAAGTCGAAAAGCCCAAACGCGGCCGCAAGCCCAAGGCCAAACCCCAGGAGGATATCGAAGAGGAAGTGGTTCAGGAGAAGAAGAAGCCCAGGCGGGGGCGTCGCAAGTCCGCCGAGTAGACTCTTTACCTCGGGGAGTGCAAAAAAGTGCCTTTTGCACGTCGTCTTTCTTTGCGTCTTCTATTGAAAGGGAAATTGTAATAGTACGATGGGCAATCGGTTACTGGTAGGATTCAGACCATAATCAAGTTTCTAATGATGGGATTTATTTCAAAAAGAAGAAATAAATCAAATATATGCATATGGTTTCTGAAAAGAACGATCAACCGAAGATCGACATGCCGTCCATGATCTCATCCATATCCGCCTCCTCACTGCTACTGCTCTCCCTCTCGAAACAACCATCATCGTCCATCTTCAAGCCATGGTCATCATGCTGTTTCTCGCCCACGCTTGAATACCGAAACGGCTCCCTCATCAAGTTTTCAGTCCGGGCGTTGAACACCGCCACCTGCACGACATGCTTATCACGAATAGCATCCCAGAATGCCTCGGGACAGTGCGCAAAGTAGAGGTCCATGCTATCAGCCAAGAACTTGACGAGCCACGAGTTCAACGGGTCACTGCGCGGGAAGGGGTTTTTCCTAGTCGTCATAGTGGTATGAGTCGCAGCTTCGTGGTCGTAATACATCCCATCCAGGACTTGGAGGATCGGCTCCAGCATCTTGACGCGATGGTGATCGGGGCTCGTGTTCCATGCTATCTGGAGTTTGAGGAGGCATAGCTTCTGCAGGGGGCCGAGATCGAACCGCCGGGCGAGACGGTACGTCCTGCCGAAGAGGCGGACCAGGTCGGCGAGGTCTTCCTCGGTGTTGGAGGTTCGGAGCCGGAACTTCTGGCCCACAGAGAAGATATCGCCGATCAGGGATTCGCTCGGGGTGTGGGTTTCGTTGGTGTCCGCGTCTTGGATTAGGGATGGGTGGTATTCGTTCCTGGTCAGATAGGAGACTATCGGTTCGAATTCCGATGCAGGGAGGTTGTATAGCTCTGGGTGGAACACGAAAGGTTTCTCGCCTCCACGCTGAATTAAATTCTCGTAAAGAAGACGATGCTGCGAGACAGTGGAGAATGGTAATTGGAAGACCCTTTGGTCGGTTCCTGATCCGACATATATGTCGATATCCTCTGTGGATGGGAATCTAGAGTTGTATGAGCAAGAACGGCACAAAGGGTAACAATTGACTCACTCAATGGCTGTTTGGGTACCAACTGAATTGATTAAATGTTCTTTTGGATTATCTCGCGGTAATAATTCCAGCAGTATGACCTCTTCATTCCTGGATGAGATGTTGGACACTCCAGTTGCTTCTGTTGGTGCAGCTTGAGCATTCCGGTGTATCATCAAATCAACCAAATGCTGTGGCATGGGGGGGACTACCACCTCACAACCTGATGCAAAGCTTTTCTGCGATCCAGCCTCAGACGGAGTAGAGGGTAGTGCCGGTGCATCATACGACGCCTGGGTCTGGATTGGAGCAAATGTTAATGATGTTGAATCGAGGCTGATCGGAATCATCATCGCGCTCGGGTCAACACCGTCGGGAAACACTCGGACCACGGTCCCTCTGGTTCGATTTGGGACTTTGCGGTCTTCAACCGCCATTCTAAGCCAGAACTGAACGTCTAGTTCCGGGCGGGCCTTCATGAACTGGAACAGTTCAAGGAAGAGCTTTGAGTCTGGTCGAATCTCTGCCGCAAATATATCGGGGGGGTTCTGGCCGATCAGAAACAGATATCTCTTTTCAAGCCATTTACTACATATATAGTAAACAAGTATGAGGATAGATCAGATCAGGGCAAAACAAGGAAATATCAGACTTACAACACATTCTGCCAGGGTAGGTAGACAGAGTAGACGCGGTCTGCGATGGGAGTCTTCCATTCTCCATTCACCGGCCTGGCGTTTGCAGGTCTCTTCACGAGTTGCTTTCGAGGCATGCTCGTTTCGGGAATGATGATACCAAGCCATATCTCCCGCCTTTTCAAGTCCGCATTGCCTGTGTAATGGACTATGAACCGATCTCCGGGTTGAATGTCCTTGTACTTGGGAGCAGGTAATAACCCTGCAGTGAGTCTTGGGCGCATTTCAATGTTCAACAGAGGTTGAAGTCGACGATGTTCAATAGGATGGTGAGCTATGAAGTTCGAAATATCAAAAGTGCACTAGGATAATGTGAAGATCTAAAAGAAGATTCAGGAAAGAGGGTCCGCTTGAGTATGGAAGAGTGAAGGTGCAAATGACCCCAAGGCAAGCTTTATATGATGAGAAAAAGAACCCAAGACTAAATGGGATTGTCCTCCTCTAGTGAGAGAAGTGAGTCTAGGCTGAAACCATGACAGGTGAGAGAATCTCGTGATAATATCTTCATTCTGGATCTGATCATATCAATCGCACAGCGGAGTATGTATCATACAGATAGCAGAGAACCAAAACGGAAAAAAATCATGCAAAGGAGCGGCAGCGAACTCTGGAGTTAACCTCAAAGCAGGGTACTGTTCGCAAGAACGACTTGGTACTGGTAGCCAATGAAACAAGATGAGATTATGGCCGAAGACTTGTTGGAATGTAATTAGAAGAACATAAGTCCTGCAGCTCAAGTCCAAACTATGGCCATCGTCTCGGGAAAAGAAACAGTCAATTTGCCGATGAAAAGCAGAAGAGACTATATCAAGACGCAAATGGTGGTATGTTGTCAATCTTGTTGAAGAATCAATACTCGCTGTTTCAAGAAAAAATCATCAATTTGTGCGGCTCAATCGGGATTCTTGTCTGTTGCAGTCCGCGTTTAGAAGATGTTGGCGAAGCGCTTGGTGCTGCTTCAATCAAACAAAAGTAAGCACCCAAGGTGGTAGACTCGATTGGATAGGAAGAGTTAGCAGCAAGAGAAGAGGAAAGAAATAACCAATGAATGAAAAAAAAAGCTGGCAGGATCCTACCTGACTTCTGTCAGATCCTCCATGTGGTTGCACATGGCGACGAACAGATCGAAGAAAAACTTGCCGCCGGCCTCCATTTCCATCTGCATGGACCCGCTCTTCTTGAAGGCCTTACGACTTCTGATGATCAGAGCCAGGTAATGAGCGCGGAGACGAGAGTCGGAGTCGGGCGTGTGGTCGTACGCATAGCGAGCAGACCGCAGGATGACATCGACGGGGATGCCCCTCTGCAGACCCTGCTTGCGAAGAGCAAGGCGCTTGAGGTCCTCCAAGCCGTACTTCTCAGCAGAGCAGTAGACCACGGTATCCCGAAGAACGAAGTCGCCCACTCCAGAGTGAAAAAAGGTGGCCTCGCTCGAGCCCCGACCACCTGTACCATGGATATCCTGTGCGCCCTCGAGTCTCCAAGAGTCACGGTGCTTGCCATGCAGCAAGCGAGGGTAATAGTCACCCTTGTAGAGAAATTCGAGAACACAGGACAGGATCTCGGGCTCCCTATGAGGGTTCTATCAGCATGGAAGTTGTCTCCAAGGGTGGTTACAGTTACTAGTTTAACCACCATAAAGTAACTAAACAGTTAGGTAGTTATCTTTGACTACTTACTCATCGGGCAAAACCACCCGCTTGGCACTCTCGTCCACAGATCGATCTTCTTCCAATGCCATATTGAAGAATGGCGAGCGACACAGGACGTCCTCATGCGCAGCGAACAAACGCTGCTCGTGCCCCACGACCAAAGTGATTATGGGACTCGTCAGAGGACTCTCCCGCGGCGGACTCTCCAGTTTCTCCTGCATTTTCACCTTGGCTTGCTTGCCATACGTCTTCTTGGTCGCCCTGACCGTCTTTCCTGCGCGGTCCTTGGATGCAAACGAGCGTTTAAACATTACGTCGGAAACACACGCAAGCAAATGCATATGTCGCAAAAAACAAAACGATAGTAAAAATTGACGACAAGGCCCCTGGCCAGCAGCCGTTAAGGAGTGGACAGATTTATCACGGGGGAACGAGGAAAAGATGGTGACGCTGCCAAATTGGAAACAGGTGCGAGTCCTGGAAGCCTCCGGATCTCCAAAGGATCGGTGATTCTCCTCACGGCCACCCCAGTCCTGTGCAATTAAGAACAAAACCGGAAAGCACCAGAAGAGCACACTGGTTCCAGGAGGGAAGGCTTTGCCCCTTGGGAATCCGAGATAGATTCACGAAGCTGGCATCGGTCGACTCTGTGGAGCGTAGAGAGAGAGAGAAAGAGAAAAGAGAGAAGAGAGAAGAGAGAAGAGGAAAAGGGACGGATGCCTGGCTGATAAGGTCACACACTACAGTCATGTGACAGGCATGCAGGCTGCCACATACCGCGGGGGGGGGTTTTATATGGCTTGCTCTATAACCAGCTTCCTACAACTCTGGTTCGTGGAGTGTTAGACGCCCAGGATAGCCAGAAGCCTATCCGATTCCATGTTAACACAGCCTTGTCACATACAGGCATAGCGAGCTGCAGGCTGATGCTCTAACAGGGATTCTTCGGGCGCTGTTGACGTTGATTGGCAGACAATTAATAGTATGGCGCTTGGGACAGATACCGGGTCACTGGAATTGGCTGGATACATTCAGCTATAATAACTTACTGTTTATAAGGTACTACATAGAATAGAGTCACTTCAAGAGGTTCTGTCTGGGAGTCTCTGTCAACCAGCTGCTTTCCTTCCGAATGTGGCAAGTCACATGTTGGCGCGAGAGCGACTGCGACTTCCGCCTGAGAAACAGCATCCCGTACCTTTTATTTCTAGTAGAGAAGCAACACCATCCTGCTCGTTGACTTCACCCAGTCAACTCTTTAGGTTGTAAGTAGAAAGACCATCCTCCCAAGTCCATATTCTTTTCTCTCTCTGGTGACTTGGTTATATTCAGACTTTAGCTCAAATGACCCGTCACCCTCTTCAGACCGCAAGGCCTTCACCTCGGACGATGCTTGGCGAGGCTTTTTAATATCTCCTCTTCCTTCTGGCGATGGCTGATTGCATGATTGGCGTTTATGGTTCCATGCATAGGGTGGCGGGGAGAATCGATCGTGGCAGCGTTCAGATCACACCCAAGCTCTTCGATGCGGCGCTTGCAAGCCTCGGCGGAGAAGTTGGTAACTGGCTTGAGCATCTTGAGGCGATCTGCAGTCAGCTCCCACTTGAGCGCCTCGAGGTCGTGGAGAAACTTCCCCACTTCGACGTCAACCTGCTCCTTTGCAGCACGCAGCGATGGGTCCTATGGGACTGGGATGAGTACTTGACTATTTAGACCGATCGGCAGTCAGAACGCTCAGAGAATCACTTACATCACCCTCGTGCCAGAATGCAAGACCCTGCTCGAGCATCTCATCGGTATGCTTCTGTATGGCTTTCTTCATTCGGCAGTAGCGAGTTCCGATGGTCTTTTGCTGGAAGCGATATCCATGCTTTTGGGTGACGTATTCATGGATGTCTCTCTCTTTCCAGCGAATTGCCTTGAGTCGGAACATGTCAATGTCATAGTCATCCATGGCGCTAGCTGTCACGTCGTGAGGACGAGCAATTCTAACAGGGCTGTTGATCTCTTTTAAAGACCCGTCGACGTCGATCCTGGTTAGCAACTTCTTGATATATAATTTCCTCTGATTATACTTGACGAAGTCTTCTCCAGTGTCGACGGCTGTCTGGCTGTCAAGGTCACTTTTGTCAGAATACACTGTACACTGCTCCTCGTTACCTGTTAATGAATAAATATTTTGCCAGTGACATCAAAATTGCAAAAGGGGAGCTGCTTACCGACTTTCAGCTCTATGGACTGTCCAATAGACCCGCAATCATCATTTGGAAAAGTCTCTCTGCCAATACCCTGCTGATGCTTGTCGGGTTTCGTGATATATCTCTTCAGCAGCACATTCTTCAAGCTTCCTGCCACTGAAGGCAGGTTATCGAGTAATTGATACTCGGCAACCGGCACGTTGTGGGCCGCATATCCATTAGCTGGATCACCTACGGCTCTCTCATCCGACTTTTCAAAGACATCCTGATTGTCACTCTTCTTCCGACGGGCTGTTTTTGCCAACTTCCGCCCGGTATACTTTTGCACTCGATTTCTCCTGTCAAGAGGTGCCTTCTTTGGACCCGATTTTGGAGGCTTTTGGAGCGCCTTGTCCTCGGGATTTCTGAGTACCTCCTTGGAGGGCTTCTTGCTGTTCCTCTTGGGAGTGTCTCTCGCTCGTGGTGGCATCTTAGGATATTAGAAGAGGATGGATATTGATGAAAATCAATGGCCATGATGGAGTAAATGATTCTCAGTGTCATGAAGACTGCGATGTGGTATCTTTAAAGAGGGGCATTCGCAGAAGAGTCTGAGTCTAATAAAAACAATGTTTAGTGGTTTCTAATGTCAGTCTTGATTCACATATTTAGATGTCAACATCAAATAGATATGTGAGTATAAATCAAGCTTCGTTTGAATGACTTTGTTGATTTTTTCCCATGTGATACTTGTTTTTGGATGTCTATAGCAGTTCTTAGACATCTAGAGCTACCTATAATAAACTGTCCTTCTCTGAGTCTCCAAAGAAAAGCAGAAAGGATGGACAGACTCGAGGCTCCTTGGCCTTCCTTTCAATATAGACCAAGAAATGGTATCTAGTCAAAACCTACCATAGCGCAAGGGAAATGAATCTGGATGCTATAGCTTTCCGATCCACTATCAGATGAATCTATACCTTAATAAATCTCTATGTGGTATATCCAGTTAATAGGTTAGAAGAATATATAATAATTCATCCTACAGACAAGTACAACAAATATAAAACTAGTCTCATATTCATGTATCTTATATACCTGACTACAGAATACATACCTACTAGTTACCTACTTAGGTGCTGTGTACTACCTAGTACCTAGGAACCGAATATCATGTACTACTACCTACTACTACCTACTACCTGGACGATCTACATCTGGTTGAGTGGATACGACCTTATCTGAGTTATCGAAGATCGCCATGATAACCAAGGTAGATGTGGGGTAATTACTTGCTGTAGTATATAGCTCTGATAAAGAGTAAATTGTTGTGTTCTCCTGACTGAAAAGTCATTACAGTCAAACAGAGGAGGCTCTAGGATGAGGTTAATAGAGTACTCGAGGTCAAGAGACACTGTTGTGGCTTGGTAATGGTTTATTATACTTCTGTGGCGGTGTATGTGGCTGGGGTTTCACGTGCAATGACATCACCAATGGCAACCAGCCTCCTCTCACCTCATCTCGACGCAGGGCGTAAGTTGCATTTGCATATTTAAGCATCCTAACGAATGTACAAAGTGTATATTACAGAAAAACTCTTTTTTATTATAACTGTCGAATTTATCTATTTTGAGTATTTATAATGCAATATATAAATAGGATAGCGAGCAAGAGACGGTCCTCTCATGCGAACGTTCCCACCCCTGTTCTCACTGCCGAAGACGAAGCATTCCTGCAACAACTCACGTCACAGTCTCAACCTGGTGCTACGGCAGAGCCAGCTACACAAGACCCCGAGGTGACGACCCCGCGTGTCGGGAAAGATGCGCAGATTGCTCTCATGGATGGGGCGCAGGATATCCCGTTGCCGGCCTCGCCGGCGGAAGAGCTAGGGAAGGAGTTGGGCGAGGAAGGGCGCCAGGAGAGTCAACGGAGGGACTCGGGGCATGCAGTCGTGCGCAAGGAGAGTACTGGGAAAAGACGGCCCTTTGGCTGGATGAGGATGAAATCGGGGGTAATTCTTTTTTTTTTTTTTCGATACGATACGATATATGGTTTGAGTACTAATTTTCTTTTACAAGGGCAAACCTGCTACCGAGCCGACGGTAGTTGAACCCGTCTCGACGGCAGAGGAGGACGAAGCTCGCCGCGAGGCTGAGGACATGACGGATATCCTGGAGCGGCTGAATCTGGCGTCGGTGAACAACCGGGTGTTCTCGATCAGCGACGAGACGCAGGAGCTGCTGCGCAAGTTCAAGTTGATCTTCAAGGATATGGTTAACGGGGTGCCGACCGCGTACCACGATCTCGAGATGCTGCTGAGCAACGGCAACAGGCAGCTGCAGCAGACGTATACACAACTGCCGACCTTTCTGCAAAAACTGATCGAGAAACTACCGGAGAAATGGACGGAGACGCTGGCGCCCGAGATGCTAGCGGTTGCCAGCGAGCGGGCTGCAAGGAGCGGAATCAACCTGGAGAACGTGGGTAAAGCCGCGGCGGCGGCGAACAAGATGGGCATTCAAGTCCCGACTCTGGAGGAAGTGGTTGCCAAACCGGCGGCGATCACTGGGATGCTTCGGTCCATCGTGGCGTTTCTACGTGCGCGCTTTCCAGCCGTGATGGGGATGAATGTCCTCTGGTCCTTGGCGTTGTTCAGTAGGCCTACCTTTTTTTTTTTTTTTTTTTGGTCTCAAGATATTTTTCTTTTTTTACTTGCACGTGCTAACGAGTTTTTTTTTTAAACTACAGTTCTTCTTTTCGTCCTCTGGTACTGTCACAAACGAGGCCGCGAGGTCCGCCTGGAGAACGAACGGCTGGTGACACAGGACGAGATGACGAAGCTGAACGAGGAGGCCGCTATCTCGGGCAATCAAATCCGTGAGACCGAGACGCTGACAACGACAGCACCGCCAGGGGCGTCTGCCGATGAGATCCGCGACGGGGTGCAGGAAGTGCAGGCTGCACGGCAGGCCGCTGCGGCTGCAGGTCCCGCCGCGGCGAGGAAGACCGACAACGAGCAGACCGCCAGTGCGGCCGATGGGTCGCCGTTATCGCCACGTTCTCGGACCAGATTCTCGATTTGGGGGAAACCGGCCACCACGAAGCCTGTCGAGCCGACCATTGCACCATACCCGGGGACTTGACCGTATGAGTTTGATGTGTAAAAGTGAAGTGAATATGTCCAATCATAATCCGGTCGAAAGAAATAGAATAGATATACGAGATTCTATTGAGCCTCGATCTCCATTCTTCTAATTCACTACTAGTTGGTACCTACCTGACTCGAGCAATTCAAGGACAACAAACAACGTCTGAACAACTGAGCCAATCCAAGTTATCGTATTACCTACCGTTGTCACTATAGGTTACGTACCTAGGTGATTACCTCGATATGTATTTCGTATTATTCTTGCCGTCCGTAATTGCTTGCCACTGTGGAGATGAAGATATTTTCTTGCATAGTCAAAGTCAAAATGGATCTGATGAATCATGATGACACTCCACGGAGCCAATCTTTGCCGGGTCGGACGGTTCCCGTGTTTGTCTGTTTTGACAACAAAAATCACCTCGTTTACCATGAGTACTTCTGAGAGTACTTCAGCTGTTTCCCAGTAACTGGGTAGTCTCATATAACTAACTAACTAACTAGGTACTGCTCTATGTACCTAGTATGTACCCAACCTAATTCTAGGTACCTACCTCGGTAGTTACTAGGTACTTAGGCTTAGGTACCTGTTAGTTACCTTAGTAACTAGTTACTTTAGGTAGGTAGGTACTCTAAGCACGGCCCCGAAGACGCCCCCCGCTCACTGTTAAATTATTACCTACAGACAGTATCATAAAAAAAGAACTGCTTTTTTTGTAATTCACTAGTTCATTAGTGAATGTTACGTACTCCGCATGACCCGCATGGATGAATTCTGGAATTTGCCATCGCCTGAGAATTACTCGGGACAGAGTACGGAGTAGTTACCTACCTTACTACATACTACATACATTCTTGTGGAATAACAAACTACCAATGCTACCAGGTCCTCCGTAGTCAGTCCTCTGTAACCACATAGTTAGTTACTCTGTACTCTATACTTAGTACTTTATACAGAGCGCTAAAGCTGTATCTAGCATGTACTATGCGCTGGCAGACTGCGTGATGCTATCACCTCTGGCCTTGTCATTCTTTTTTACCTGGAGGTTTCAGGTACCTACCTCGTTAGGTACCTTGCTACCAGTATGGAGAGGTAGTTCTCTACCTGGGTAAGCTACTACTCAATAGACATCGAGTACGTATTAACAAACATACTCTATTATGACTCAACGCCATATCATACTGTAGTAAGGTAGAAATCACTTAATAATACCAGGTAGGTAGGTACTACATAATAGTAATCCTGACAGTCATGTGTTTCGTCAGGCCGCTGGATTCGGGAAAGATGCGGTGAACACCCGCCCGCCAATCGGGCTCGTCGATTACCTCCCTCCTGCCCAATCACCGCCCGCCCTGACGCTCCCCACCTGCGCCAGGGAAAAACCCAGTGGACGGCGCAGTGCAAGCCTCCCCTTGGCCTTTTCGGCTGCTTCTTCTTCCCCTTCTTCCTCCCCCCTCCCTCCCCTCCCCTCTTCTCCCTCTCTTATCCCCCAATCCTCGCCCGCCTCGTCTTCATCTCTTCCGTTTCCAATCCTCCATCTTCACCTCCCCTTCCGACCCGTCATACAATCCAGATACCGTCAAGAATTAAGTGCCGCAATGGCTGTCGCTGGGCTGTAAATCTCTCGCTGGGGGAGGGCCCCGAAGCCCGTGCAACCAAACCCTTCCCCCCAGTCTGACAGCTTATCGAGTATCAACCCTCAATTCGACTTGACGAGATATCTGATTCCTCTTCCGACGCTTGGAGAAAAAAAAAACGCAGCGTTGGAATTGCCCCCCCTAGTACAGTCCCCAGAAAGAGCACTTTTGGGCTGTCCGTCTCGGCACGGAGGAGGTGCTTTTCGTGGTTTACCGTCTGGCATCATTGCTCCTTTTTCTTTTTTTTTTAATTGCTTCCCCTCTCCTATCTACCCACCTTGAAATCTATCAACCGACTCGAGTTTGGAAATTGACCTGCACTGGTCTGTAACACGTTTATTTCCTGTCAAGAAAAAAAAAATCTGGCCGTTCCGAAACTCAACTCGGCCGATCCATTCAACCAACCTACCAACCAATCAATCAATCAACGACTCCCCATATCGAACTCTTTTTTTTTTTTAATCTCACCTTTCTCTCGCCCGTCATGCCGCAACAACATAGTACATACTCCCTCAAGCGGTCTCCCAACGCGGCTCCTACCAAGACCATCCCCTCCGACCCCGCCTTGATGCGCACCAAGGCCGGCAAGAAGCCAGGCAAAGGCCCGGCCGCCAGCACAGCCGATAGGAAACGCCGGGCATCCTCCTCGCTTTCGAGTGTTTCCTCAGTCTCCGGATTCGACGACCTCAGCGATGCCTCGGAGGATGACTCGGAGGAAGAAGAAGAAGAAGAAGACGCCGACGACGAAGAAGACCGGCCGGCCCTCTTGGCCCCGTCTTACGCTCCTCGCCGTGACCAGGGCCGCAAGACGGGGCTCAAGTCCACCCCGAACCGCAAGAAGATGCGGCGTCTGTCCGACGACGAAGGATACGACGGCCAGAACAGCAACCAGGGCAGCGACGCTGACGACAGCTCCGATGATGCCTACGCGGCCGTTGATGACATCTCCGACGGTGACGATGAAGAGCAGGAGGTCGAGATCCTTGAGGAATTGCTCATCGTCGAGTCCGAGGATGAGCATCAAATCGGCGGCGGCATGCTCTCCGCCACCGGGGACGTGACCGGCACCGAGGTCTGGGCCGCCCCTGCCGGCTCCTTCAACGATCATATTCTCCTGCCGGGAGCCTCTTTCTTCGATGAGGAGCACCTTTATAGCGCCATGGAGACCTTTGGCGAGACCGATCTCACTTCCGAGGCCGCCCTTGAAACCCCCATGCCCCGTCGCGTCCACTTCGAGGAGCACGTGTCTGATTCGAGCTCCGACAGCGACTCACACACTGACGACGAGATCCCCAGCGACTTTTTGCAGCAGGACAGCCTCGATCCCCAGCTGCGCCGCATGATTGAGAACGACACCGAGCCCCGTTCTCGTTCCAACCGCCGGCATTCTGAAGAGATCTTTGGCGATGCCGATTACGGTCACGCTAACATCTATCACGTCGAGTCTGACGCCGTCTCGGAGGAATCCAGCGGTTATGAGAGTATGCTTTTTTTTGCCTTTTCTTCTTTTCTTTTTCACACATACTGATTACTTGTCCAGCCGACGACGGTGAAACGACAGATGAAGATCTCCCACCTCCTGCCACCATTACTCACCCCCGCTCCATCCTGCGGCGGGACTCGTCTGCATCACTGGCTCCTGTAGCTGAGGAAACCAAGGCCGCACCACCACGTCGGCGCGGCCCCATCATGGGCACCTTTGTGGCTGACCCGCACAAACCCGTCGCCCTGGTGGATGGGAGCGGCAAGCATCTTGTCATCATCCCCGCCTATGCCTCTTCCCGCCACGACTGGCTAGAATCTGCGGCCAATAGCATCTGCAACACCGCCAACAACAGCCCACGCGCAACTACCATGCATCTAATCGATGAGAGCGACACGGACGCATTCACCTCGCCCAACCATCGTCATGCTCACCACCATCACCATGCCGACCTAAGCCCCATGCTCACCTCGAGTGCCAACCTGATGATGACAGCACTCGGCAACGAGATTTCCACCGGTGGCCAGGTGATGGGCCCGCCCGAGGCCTTCTATCCGTCGCGCGACTTTACCCTCGACAGCTCCTTTGAAGACGACGACGAGGATGATCCAGAGGCGGCGCTCAACGTGGAAGACTTTATCGACTTTGGCAACGGTTCGTCCGACGACGGAGAGGATGATGATGATGATGACGACGAAGACGAAGAAGACGATCTCGTCAAGTTCAAGGCCTTTGATGACGACAACACCCTTGCCTCTCCTATGGGTGCGCCTCGTATCCCCGAGGCCGGCACTCCCACGCCCAACCGTAGCGGCAGCGGCGGCGACGCGCATCAGGCTAGCAGTGCCGAACGATTTCTCAACCATCTGGATCGGGGCATTGTGACGGCCTTCCGCCGCAATCATAACAGGTACCAAGCACTGCTACGTCTGCCGCAACACAGGGAATTCATGCCCGCCAACTCGCCGTCACGGCCTGCCAGTGTCTTCCGCCACTCCCGCCACACAGACCCCAAGACGCCCACGCGGAAACGCAAGGCGAGCGGCCTCGCGGGCGGCGAGGCGGTCCGCCGCAAGCTGATGGATGCACAGCGCCGCAGCCAGTTGCCTTTCTAAAGAGAACCCCCCCCCCTCTACGACCTCCTTCATGACGCCACGAATCTTCTTTTCTTTTTCTTTTTAAACTTCTAAACCATTTGACTCCTCTTCGGTTTCCTCTTCTTCTGTTTCCTGTCTTAATAGCAGTGAACTTGTCCTGACGGCCGTTGAATCTACTTTGTCAAAAGTTTGTCCTTTTGCAGATGAAAGATGTCTACGATGTCCTTATGATTCGGAAAAAAGCCATCTAGTCCTGCCTGCTTTGTTTCAATTCTCTTTTTCCCATTCATTTTGATTTGTCTGGATAAGATACCATATTTGAATAAATTATTCTTTTAAAAGTCAACAGTTTCGAGTAAATAGTAAATAGACAAGACTGTACCCAGGTACAGTTTCTATTAGAAACCATGGATACTCAGGTATATTGTTCTTTTCTTAGAACAGTAGACAAAACAAAGGGACCCCTTGTTGATTCTCCGATCATATTATTCATAATTATTCTTCATTGTTGTCTGATTCTGTCTGGAGCAATTTATTTTTAATTTCCTTTCTAATTTTATTTCTATTCAAGCGCTTTGTTTCACGAAACTCCCTCAACGATTCGCTCAATTGACGCTGGCCAGGATCACTAATCCCAGTCCTGTATCAAATCTGGCTGAGGATCCATCCATACTTGACCCCCCCCACATTGACTGCTATTGATTCCTATTGATTCCTGGACGATGACTGGCTAACTAGTTTCCTCCATTCACTCGATCGACATCTTCAGGTGGCTGGATAGCCGATACTAGCGCTTCCTCCGACAATAGGAACGACGAACTCCAGTTCTCCATTCATAGCTACTAGCTACCGCTAGCTACCTATTGAATACCTTCACTTTTGACGCTGCGTTTCACCACCCGCCATGTCTGAGCTGCATGAACGCTGCTCGGTCTTGCAGCTGGATCCTCCTAGACGGAAGGATTTCTTGTTTTCCCCCCCGGCTCAGAATGTTTCAATAGAGAGAGAATAGTTAAAAGACTCGATTGTCCTGTTTGTCTTCCCTTCTGGTCTGGATCCTCTCCTCCATATGGATGATTCTTGGTTCTTGGTTCGTTGAACCGCCTCGTTCTTTGTCTCTTTCCTCTTTTTTCTTTTAGTCTTCTCTTTTGATTTCCTTCAAGGGTCTTTCATCTTAAACTCTTCTTCTTCTACTTCTCTCTTATCAAAGTCAAGTCGTTCGTCTTGTAAGCCCTTCATATAGTACTGATTCGTCTGGCACGATCATACCCTCGCTTGCCTTTGCTATCGATACTTTTCATTCCTACCATAGTCTTTTTTCCTTGATACTCTCGCTTGATACTTCCGCTTGGTATCGCTTCATCTTCGCCATGAAGACTGCAACGCTCTCGGCGTTTCTCTCTTTCCTCGCCGTGGGACAGGCTGTAAGTACTATCGCTTCAAGCACAACAAACGATTCTAATGATTAGTTCTGGGGAGCTGGATCCGGTGAGAATGGGTTGAAGGTGCGCGAGTATGATTCCATCGTTGTCACGCCCGTGGCTGCCCCGACGTCTGCTGTGGGAGAGTCAGTGCCTGAGGCTTCTGCCTCTGCCTCTGCCTCTGCTGCTGCCTCTTCAGTCTCGGCCGGAGCTGAGGGGTCACATGATGGGGAGGATGGAGATCCTTCTGGACAGGAAAGCACTCAGGCTGCTGCTTCCACTCAGGCTGCTGGATACACTCAGGCTTCTGCTTCCACCCAAACTGCCGTGGAAAGCACAGCTGCTGCCACTCCCTCCGATAGCCATGGAACCGTCGCCGTCTCTGCTGGCTCTGGTTATACGGAGTCTGTCGCTGCTGCTACTGGCCAGGCTGAGAGCACAGCTGCGGGATACACTGCGTCTGCTCCTGCAGCATCCGTTCAGCCTGGCGATACAACCGGGGATGCTCAGCCTGCTGGTACGGAGTCTGTCGCTGGTGGCGTCTCTCAGTCTGCTGGACTGGGAAGTACTCAGTCTGTCGCTGGTGGCTTCACTCAGTCTGCTTCTGGCTCTGCAGAGTCGTCTGGAAACCTTGAATCCACGTCTGCCGGATACACTTCGTCTGGTTCTACCAGTGCTTATCCTGCTTCTACTGGAGGCTCTACTGCTGCTGCATACACTTCTGCAGCTATCTCTGCTGCACCCAAGTACACCACCTCGACCGTCTACACCACTAGCGAGGTCACGATCATCAGCTGCGCCTCTACAGTGAAAAACTGCCCGGCTGATTCCACCGTTGTCGTCACCTCCACCATCGCCATCTCCACCACCATCTGCCCTGTCACCGCCACGGAGACTGCTGCTGCGACCACCGCTTCTGCAGGTGCAGTTGCAGTGGGGGATTCCGGGTCGGGCACTGCTGGTGCTTCCAGTGAAATTCCTACTGCGTCTAGCGTGGCCTCCAGTTCGGGCACTGCTGCTGGTGCCTCGAGTGAAATTCCTGGTGCGTCTGGTACAGCTTCAGGTGCTGTCCCAGGGGGATCCGAGACTGCGTCTCAAACCCCCTCTGGTGCTGGCTCCGAGACTACCTCTGCTGCTGTCTACGGGACCACCTCTGCTGTTGCTCCCACAGACGAGCTCACGACAATCACGGTCTACACAACAAGCGAAATCACCATCACCAGCTGTGCAGCAACCATCACCGACTGTCCTGCCGATTCTACCACAGTAGTCACCTCTAGGATCCCCATCAGTACCTCTGTTCGTCGTGCCTCTATCACCCCGACTTCCGGAGCCGCTAGCAATAGTGCTTCGGCCGGTGCAAGCACTGCGCCAGCTCCTGGAGAGACAAGTTCTCAGGGGGCCGCCACAGAAACTGCTACTCCGGGAACATCTGGAGCAGAGTCTTCGTCCGTCGGAGCCTCCAGTGAAGCCACTTCTCTCCCCTCATCTGTTGCTGCTGTTGCGCAATCCAGCAGTGGTGCTACTGCCGACATTTCTACTGGTCCCTCGTCTGTCGCTGTTGAGACTGCCCCGGCCGAGTCTTCTACCGGTGTCACCAAAGCTGCGACTAGCGAAATTTCTACTGGTCCCTCGTCTGTTGCCGCTGAGACTGCCCCCGCAGAATCTTCTGCCGATACGAGCGCAGCTTCCACCGTGACGGTTGTGCCTGCGACCCCTTCAGACGTCATCGTGACTGTTGTTACATATGAAACGACGACCATCTGCCCAGTCACAGAGGTCAAAACTACCGGCGGCAGTACGATTACCACCGTCCATACCACTGTTTCGACGGTGACGTTAACGTCCGTCTCCACGATCTGCACTGAATGTCTCGCTTCGAGTACGGGAGTTCCCTCCTCGGGACAAGTTCTTACTTCCACCCCTGTCTCTGGAGAGGCTGCTACTACCGCCTATGTCTCTGGACAAGCTCTTTCTACCCCTGTCTCCGGAAAAGCTTCTAGTACTGCACCTGTCTCTGGAAAGGCTCTTACTACCGCCTCTGTCTCTGGAGAAGCTGCCACCACGATCCTTGTTTCTTCTGTTGCTCCAGAGGAAATCATCACAACAGTCGTTACATATGTGACCATCACGACGTGCCCCGTCACTGCGGTTGTCACCTTGACAGGTGATCATACTACTTCTGTTTACACAACTGTCTCCTCCACCATCTCCACAGTCACTTTGACCTCAACCACAACTTATTGCACAAGATGTCTGGCAGCCAGCACAGAGGCCTCTACAGCAACCATCTCTCCTGGTGTGGCAGCTGTTTCGGCAACCATTTCTGGCGGAGCTGCCCCCGGGGAAACGACTATCCCTGCTGGAAGCAGCACTGTTCCTGTTGAGGGCCAAACCACCATTCCTGCTGGAAGCAGCAGTGCTCCTGGTGAAGCACAGTCTACTATCCCTGTTGGAAGCAGCAGTGCTTCTAGTGAAATCCAAACCACCATTCCTGCTGGAAGCAGCACCGCTCCTGGTGAAGCTAGCACTGCTCCTAGTGAAGCCCAGACCACTACTCCCAGTGGAATTACCTCTGCTCCTGGTGCGCTTGCTACTTCTTCAGTTGGCCCAGAAGAGTATATTACAACAGTCGTTACATATGTGACCATCACAACATGCCCAGTCACTGCGGTCGTCACCTCCACTGGAGATCATACTACTTCTGTTTACACAACTGTCTCCTCCACTATCTCTACAGTTACACTCACTTCAACTACAACCTACTGCACTAGATGCTTGGCTGCCAGCACGGAAGCTTCTACAGCAACTATTTCTCCTGGCGTGGGAGCTGTTTCTGCGACTATTTCTGGGGGGGGCGCCCCAGGAGAAACCACGGTTCCTGCTTCAGGGGAGACCACTGTTCCTGCTGCTGGGGAAACCACTGTTCCTGCTTCAGGGGAGGCCACTGTTCCTGCTTCAGGGGAAACCACGGTTCCTGCTTCAGGAGAGACCACTGTTCCTGCTGCAGGGGAAACCACTGGTTCTGTCCCGGGAGAAGCTGCTACAACTGCTGCCAGTGTGCCTGCTAGTTCTTCAATTGCTCCTGAAGAAATCATCACCACAGTCGTTACATATGTGACTATCACCACGTGTCCTGTCACTGCGGTCGTCACCTCCACTGGAGCTCATACTACTTCTGTTTATACAACTGTCTCTTCCACTATCTCCACTGTCACGCTGACTTCGACCACGACTTACTGCACGAGATGTCTGGCTGCTAGTACAGCAGCCCCGGCTACCACTATCTCTCCTGGAGTAGGGGCCGTGTCTGCCACACTGTCTGAAACTGCTGTTTCTTCGACTGTCCCTGAACAGACTACAGGCGCTCCTGGCGCAACTTCTGTTTCTTCAGGCGTTTCTGAAGAGTCCACGACTGTTCCTGAACAATCCACAGGTGCCCCTGGTGCAACTAGTGTTCCTTCGGTCGTCCCTGAAGAGTCCACAACCGTCCGGGATGTCACGACATACTCTTCAATTGTTGCCGAATCCACACCTGGCGTCACAGCTACTTCGATTGTTCCTGAGGAGGAAACCACGACCGTGGTGACCTGGGTAACAGTTACAACATGTCCTGTCACGACTGTCGTGACATCTAGCGGTAAAGCGTACACCTCAATATATACTACCGCCTCAACTGTGACTCTATCATCAATATCGACGGTGGTTGCTACTGAAACAGCATATGTCACTGTACCAGCCGCTAGTGTTAGCGCAGTCACAACTTCGGTTCCTGAAGTGGTTACTGTTATTACCTGGGAGACTATTACCACCTGTCCTGTCACTACAGTCGTCACGTCTGAAGGCAAGCCATATACATCCGTTTACACCACTGCGTCAACCATTACTTTATCCTCGGTATCTACGGTAGTTGCTACTGAAACAGCATATGTCACTGTACCAGCCGCTGGTGTCAGTGCGGGAGTCAGTGCAGTCGCAACTTCAGTTCCCGAGGTAGTGACTGTTGTTACGTGGGAGACTATTACCACCTGCCCTGTGACGGCCGTCGTGACGTCCAGTGGAAAGGAGTATACCACCGTGTACACCACTGCCTCAACAATCACTTTATCTTCGGTATCAACTGTGGTTGCAACTGAGACAGCACAAGTAACTGTACCAGCTGCTGGTGTCAGTGCGGGAGTCAGTGCAGTCGCAACTTCAGTTCCCGAAGTGGTGACTGTTGTTACGTGGGAGACTATTACCACCTGCCCTGTGACGGCCGTCGTGACGTCCAGTGGAAAGGAGTATACCACCGTGTATACCACTGCCTCAACAATCACTTTATCTTCAGTATCAACAATAGTTGCTACTGCAACGGCGGAATACGTCACCACGCCAGCCCCGGTCGCCACTGCAGTCTCCACGACAGTGCCAGAAGACTACACAGTGACTGTGGTGACATATGAAACCATCACCACCTGCCCCGTCACAACAACCATCACATCTGATGGCAAGAAGTATACATCTGTCTACAACAGTGTTTCAACAGTGACCGTGACCGAGACAACTTCCTACTGCCCCCGATGCGCGGCAGCCAGTGCTTCCGCGGCAGCAGCATCGGCATCCGGCGTGTGGACTATCTCTGAGGTGCCTTGCCCAGAGATTGTCCCCCAGTGTATCGAAACCTGGCTCTCCGTCGTGACCGACTGCGACTCCAACAGTGACTCGAGCTGCTACTGCCCGTCCTCGGCCTTCACCGATGAAGTGATCACTTGCCTCGAGTCCCGGTCGACCTCCTACGCTGAACTCCAGAATGCTCTCTCATTCTTCACGGGTATCTGCGCCTCCTACGTACCGCAAAACCCAGCCATCATCACGGCCATCCCATCGAATATCACACTTGTAGCCACGGCGGTTCCCCTGCCTTCCTCTGCCTTCGCCACTCTTTCTCACTCCGACGGTGCGCGCTACACCGTGGGTAAACCCGCCGGCAAACCATCAGCCATGCCGTGCACAACAATCACTTACAGCACTTACACTGTGACCGTGCCTCGCGTGACTTTCACAACCATCACGGCCAACGCAACAGCCACTGTTGAACTTGTCCCAGCTATTGGAACTGCCAGTGCTACTGCAACTTCGTCGTCTGGTCCCCTTGCCGGCACAAAAAGCGCTACTCCCTCGATCACCTTGTACACACGCCTGGCGGTCGCAACGGGGACTGGCCGATTCCCCTCTTTCTCGTCTAATGAGCTCTACACTTCTGCTGCACCAGCGGTCTCGGTATCATCGGGTCTGTGGATTGCGACGGTATTAGCTCTGTTGCTGTGCATGGTTTAATCTCTCTTTTTTTGTCTCTTATCTGTTTATTCTTGTTTTTTGCCCCTTAAAGTCGCTGTTCTGTTCATGTACAATTTACAACACATAGATCCTATCCGTATCTAGTCAAAACATCAGACCATGGTTATCATAGAGATGCTCTAGGTAGAGTGTAAGAACTAATGTATTGACTTGACTTAAGAATGTTCTATATAATAATAGTAATAGTAATAGCTATCTATCTATTCGTAAAAACATTAGGCATGAACGGTGACAAAGGAGAGAAAAAAAATCAGACATTCTCTACCCAAGGCGCCTGGGCCTGCAAATAGCTGACCCCATGCTTATACCTGCTCAGCATTGGTTCCTCGTCCACAGCACAGTGAGGCTGGCTATCTCGTCCCTTGAACCAGCCGAGCGCGTAGCGTTTGTTTTTCGCGACGAGGACGGCTTCCATTTCTTTATTTGTGTAGCGTTCCGTGCCGACGAAATCATCCAGCATGCGCGACTGGTGGATGAAAGCTAGGACGGAGGCGATGGTTGAAGGCTGGCGCGGGAGAAACGTGTGGCGCCGGTGGGCGTATACGGCGAGCGCGGAGACGATCAGGAGGAGGATGATTGTGATGGAGATGCCGGACGAGGCCGTGAAGGATTTGTACGTCTCGTTGGTGAGCGCGAGCGACGATGCCGTTACGGTTAGGATATCTCCCAATACGGAGCCCAGACCGACCAGCGCGACGAGGTAGTGTCTGTTCCATGCTGCTTTGAGCGGGAGCAGGCCGTAAGGGGTCCCCTGGTAGTCGAGGGTGAGTGTCACTTCGGGCCGGGCATTGCCTCTGTACAACGTGTGGAAGGGCTCGATCATCTTGACGGCAAACTCGAGCGTCGTCCAGAGTTGCTTGATCAGCGTGGCGACCAGCACGGGCAGCCAGGGGAGATTCTGTGGGATCACGTTGAGATTCGTGTAGGTGATGACGGGGACGAAGGGGAGGACGACAAAGAGGAAGCCCACCAGGGCGAGAAGGGAGTGGCTGCGAAGGATGATTGGGTGCGGGTTGGTGGCTTTGCGTTCTGCGTACGGGTCGTGTTCACTCTGTCTCATGTATTCACCTTGCCAGATAGTGGACTTGTGCAGGATGTAGCGCCGGTGGCGAAGCCTCTGGTGGATCTCATCCGTGGTGGCCTCGTCCATCCCCTGGAAATCGGCGAGGATGTGTGATTTGGTGGCCATGGCTGCGACGCCGGCAATTCCACGCGGGTCACTGAGCAACCCGGACTTTCTGCGCAATTGCACCATGAGAACAATCCCCAGCAGGGCGACAATGATCAGACAGGCGGTCAGGAGGCGCGACCAGACCAAGCTGATGCGGACAAAGTACTCGAATGTGCAGTCTGTGTCGTCTTGAGAGCCGGTGCACAGGGGATTGCGGACAGGAGCAATCGTGGGACTCTGTAGAGAGGGAGCGGCCGCAGTAGCGAGGATGGAGCCAATACAGGCAACAAAGACAGCCCACTGTCGGTAATAGAATGCTTTAATGGGAGTAAGATAGGTCCATTGGGTCACATAGTCGAGGTTCAAGCTTTGCGCGGCAGTGTTGCCGCCCGGGCGAGACAGTTGGAAGTACGGCTCCAATCGTTTCACCTCGTAGTCAGTGATCTGCCAGAGAACACCATAGCTGACCATTACCATGGTCGGGAGGTACTTCCAGCAGAAGAACTCAATGACAGGGATGTCGGCAACTGTGTTATACTGAATTAAGCCTTTACCTTCCTTTTCGAGGGATCTGGACTTTTGGCACAGGTACTCCTCCACCCCCGCCAAAACGAGAGACACCACAACCAACATAATGATATATGGCGTCCTCATCGATAAGGGCTTCCAGTTCGGTTGTTCGGGGTCAGTGGGGTAAAAGTAGCTCTGGCAGGCCTGGTCGAGAGTCTCGAAGACGGCTGATGATCGGTTCCCACCTTCCAAAGAAGTGATGTCGACAGACGGTGATAAATCCTTGATGGCAACAATCATGTTTGACCTCCTAGCCAGCTTCTGTCCGTAGTCTCTGATAGACGCAGCCCGTGCTAAGTCCTCCGTCATGCAATCCACGGTTAACATGGCGCTCGACTTCGACGATGCCTCGGGGTCGCTATCGCGACGAACACTGACTTCGGCCAAAACCACTTCGCCTCCGGATTTCTGACCATCTCGATCTGATATTGGTTGTGCGAGTGAAAACGTGCTATTCGGTCCTTCAAGAAAGGATATATCCACGTTGGTCGGTTCGCTTTCACCCCAATCTTCTAGCTCATGAATCGCCGAGTATCTGCTCTGTCGAGGAGAGAATGGCAAGCCCGCTCGGAGATCTGGCGACTTGAGACTCGACAGCCGCTTGATGATCGATTTCGGTCGCGATAGCTCATCCACAGAACCAATTGAGCGGTGGGAACGGCGCAAACCAAATGGGGTATACGCTGTATCGGCTGGATGATGAAGCACCGTGGAGCTTCTAGTCACACCTGACGAAACGTTGGGAGCGTAGTTGATGATGATGGCAGGCGTCCTAGGCGGCTTTGCTTCCTCATGAATAGTTTCTGCGCCGAGGGCGAAATTGTATCTTGAGTTCCGCAGCTCAGAACGACGAATACTCCGGCGAGGTTCGGTTTCGACGTTCGTCTCATTATCCATATTTGATGGTTGTTGTCGTCACTTTTCAGCTCACGTTCCACGATCTTACACTATGAGATTCAATGGAGGGCCTCTGCCAACGATCATTATGGATCAACCAAAGGCAGCAGTGCGGAGGTAGGGTGGTTTGATTCTATTGAAGCGGAAACCGTGTCGAATGCGAAGGTAACGCTGTTTATGATCGATGTCTAAACTTATCATGAGGTTCTTTCTCTTTCCTCTCTTCCTTTCTCCCTCCGCCTCTCTCTCTATCTCTCCCTTCCCTTGTTTGCCGCTGCGCTTCGGCTCGGCACTATGACCGGAATAGCACCTGTCGCCCGCCTTCAGGACCCGAGAGACCGGGTCAGGCACCGTGGGCGTTTAATCGAGGGATCCCAATCGAAAGAAACAGGGAGGTACATAGGGCTAGTTCGCAGCAGTCTGTCACACCAACCGCGCTCACGAACGGCTTGAAATCCCATCAACGTAAACAAAGACCAATACTCGATCTCAGCGTCGATGCCGTGTGGGGGGAGAATAAGGCAGATAAAGGTGGATATTGGATCAGTGGATAAGAATAAGTCTAATGACACCCAGTGTTAGTTATTATTAGCAGCGCTTGGCTCGCTGGATGACAGCCACTCATCTTGGATAAAACAGCGTCAATTCCCACCAACAAGTGCCCAAGCTCCAGCCTGATTCGCGAGTATCGTGCTTCGCCTGTGCTAGCTCCGGAGCAGGAATGAGCTGCGAAGCCTTGGCAAGCGTAGACGATGGGACTTGAGAGGGCTGATGGTCTTGTCGCTGGCGGCTCACGACCTGCAGCCAGCTATTTGCCGCTGGAGCCTGGAGGTTGTGATGCATGTGACAAGAATAACTACTGAGTCTAGGAGTTGTTGCTATACGAAGTTGTATTGACAAGTACGGAGGAACCCCAAAAAGGAAAGGTCGACAAACGTAGACACGAAGTCGCGTTTGTTCTTCTTTTTTTCCCACAACAACGAGGGTCTATCGAGCTCAAGTCATCGACACGCTCACTACTAATCTAATTACAAAAACCGTGTCTCGTCTGGCCATTTACGGAACAGATCTGCCACTCGGTCCATCGGCGCCGTCAGCAAACCGGCCACCGTCTCAAAGGGCGGCTTGTTTGGTGCGCTGGGATGCGATCGAGAGGGGACAAACATCCTTGTACGGTCGAAAGACTTGGACAGACCTTGGCTGTCAGGCTGACTCAGAACCTCTTCCAGCCGCCGTAAATCGCCTGATTCCTCCTTCTCGATGTGGTTCTGCAGATCAGCCATGAGAGACTTCAGCTTGGTGTGGAACTGGGGGTCGGTCGACTTGAGGCTTTGGAATTCTTTGAGTTTCTCCTTCATCTGAAAAATGGTTTAATACCAACTAAACACGAATGGCGAGGTCAGAATTCACCTCTTGGTGCTCGCGACGAGCCCTGTCTGCCATCTCACCCCCTTTCGATAGGTACTTCTCAAAGGCAGGATACACGACGAGCTCCTCGCCGATGGCATGCCGGGCGACTTCCCACGTGAACTGGTTCTGGAACCGAGTCTGTTCGTCTGGATCCTTGGACGTGAGGATCCGGTCATAGACGGATTCGATCTCGTGGTGGTCCCTCCGGAGGACGTCGGCGATGCGAGGTATTGGCGTCTCTACTTTCTCGGAGAAGAATCGCACCTGGTTGCTTGTCTGCCCTTTGATGAAATTAGGTTGTAAGGCATGGTTGTCAGCCATGTTTAAAGAGTGCGAGGTATCACAATTTTGACGCAATGAGGATTCCCAGCTTCCCAAAAGGTGTCGTAGACAATCTCGGACCTGGATCCCGTTCTCTTGACGGACCAAACTTCCGAGAGAAGGATGAAGTGGACATGATGCAGCATGCCTCCTCACCAAGAAAGATCCCAGTATTTTAAGCAATGGTTTGAATTCACGATACGTTGTTTATAAAATCCGTCATGGCATGTATATAAGAGAGGTTACCAAAAAGCATGGTAAGTGAATCAATAACCTTATTGATTCATCTTACCAAGTATAGATACTAAACTATCCAAACACCAACGTCCTCACTTCGATACTCTCTCTCGGTTTCCCCCCAACAGGCGTCCTGGGGTCGACAAACGCCGTATGAGGCACGCTCGTGCCGACACCCTCCGCGGTATCAGAGCACTTGAGCAGCAGGCGCTCATCATTCTCCATTCCAGACCAGTACTTCCACTTGAGCGCGGGGTTATATTTGACCTGCATGGTCTCCCCCGTACGATCTGGATAGCGATGCTCGACCGCGACGAGATCGTTCTCCCGATCGACGGACGCAGCAGATGCAAACGCCAGCGGGGCGGAGACCACCGCCCCGTTCAAAGGCCGCCACACGTTGATGATACGATATCTGCCGCGAAGGAGCTTCTCTGCCTCTTCCGGATCTGAGACGTGCAGACGTACCCGGTCCGCAGCGGCTTTGGCTGTCTGGTCGACGTGCGTGCGGTTGACGGGCTGGCGACGCGCCTTCGACTCCTGTCTGCGGATCGTATGGTCGAAGATGATCACCTTGTGGACTCCCTGAACGTGGTCGAACAGTAACTTCTCCACCTCCGGGTAATACACGCGCTGGACCTCCTCGTCCGAGTCGAAGGTTGCGTATGTGGTTTGCGTGGGGACCCCCTGCAACGCCTGCAGAGCGTCGGTGTCGAGATCGTAGGCATGCTCGTCACCCCGGATATCCTCGATCGTGACCTTGTGTGTTGTTTCGCCGAAGTTACGCTGGGGAAGACCTGTTGGTGGCTCTTCGACGTAGTTGAAGGGCCTTGATCCGTCTTCGGGGGGGACGTAGAAGACGAGGTCCGCCTCCACCGGTCCTCGAGGGATTTCAGCGGTGGCAGTTGTTTTTGTGATAGTAACTGTTGCAGACATGGTGGGGAGATAGATAATGATTTAGAAATAATAACATTTCCTCTTGCCTAGCTAGTACTGGAGTACTATTTATATGAGGCCCTGACAATTCTCCGCACTTCTCTGCTGACAAAAGCATTTATTCCACAGTCCTATTTGTAATCCACGCATCTCCCTGTCCACTGAGTGCAGAATACCTACGGTGAATTACGCAAAATGGTTTAATATATTGTTTCAGGTTTAGCCCTTGCCTGCGCGTTACTATCACCGTGCGTGTTTCTATAAAGTCCCTTCGTCGCCGCTTCAACTTGTAGTCGATTTCGACTTGCATAACACTTTGGACGGAGAGTAGCAATTTGAACATAATTTGA
The DNA here is from genome assembly GCF_001890105.1 of Penicilliopsis zonata CBS 506.65. Taxonomy (NCBI): domain Eukaryota; kingdom Fungi; phylum Ascomycota; class Eurotiomycetes; order Eurotiales; family Aspergillaceae; genus Penicilliopsis; species Penicilliopsis zonata. The sequence continues at coordinate 335,796 of NW_019208923.1, forward strand.
TACTCACTAACTGCAACCTTGCTAACCTTTCAATACTCCCATTTCTCCGGGTGAGAACGCCAGTCCCTCTCGTCAGGTCGCTTAGCCAGCCTGTACGCGATATAACGGGTGTCTGACCATTGAATTTCATCACGGATTGGCCATCCCCTTCGAAATCCCGAAATGCGACTGAACAATTAGTAAATATCCCCAATATACGTAGAATCCTTGACGGGCACATTGCCAGTGGACTTGTCATAGATGATCTTCGAGATTCTAGACTCCTGTGGTTTTACACCGCAGCGCAGCATCTCTCTGTTGGTTGTATTAGCCATTTGTCTGTCTGCCAACCTTGGGTTTGCGTAGACTGACTCGAAGGCAGCACGAAATCTGGCACGGATGTTCTCTCGTACAAGAGGATCCAAGCTCCAGAAGAATTCCTCTGTAAGAGACTCCCTAGGCACCGGTTTTCATACGAGGTATTTGACATAGCCAGTGGGAACGAGATTATGTTCCTCTTGCGTTTTTTCGTAGTAGCTAAGGAAACGTGGAACAGAGCTTCAGCCTTGATTCATCAATAGCCTAAACGTCTCTAGTTCACCACACACCTCAAGAGGTTGGATTTGTTGCGCTAGTGTAGCCAGATCAGCGTCCTCCGTTCCAGTGATAGGAATCTGATAGTATATTCGCATAAACGCTATCTATGTCGGGCCCTCCTCTAGGTGGCACAGAAATTTGCCAACGGTCATGGGGGACCCCGAGCCCATGTCGACATCTTCCTGTGAGAGATGAACAGCGCTCTCTGAGAGCTTTTCCGTGACGATCCACGAGCGGCTGATCCCTGGGGGGGCCACAGAGGGAGAGACAGCAGACGGCTGTTTCGGGGAGTCGAAGTCATAAAAGGCAATGGCCTTAGTCCCTACCAGGCGGCGGAGGTATCGGGCATCGAATTCACTCGGTCTGGAAGGAAGTGTCATGATGAATTCTCCCTGCAAAAGCCACGCACAATTCCGTACGCTCTCTCTCTCTCCCTCCCTCTCTCTATTCTCTATTCGACGAACCCCTCAAATGACATCATTTTAACCCCAGATCACATAAGCATCATGGATAACCATCACTGTCATTGGCGATGGAGAAGCACGCCATTGCGCCGTTGGATTATTCGGTGTTCGATGTACCGTAGGTTCCATGTATTATTTAATAGCCATTCTTCCTGTCTCGACTATATCTAGAGTAGATTCGATGGTTCTAGTTCTTCGACAGCGTTCTGTACATCGGGTGTTTGAGTTGCTCGTCCACTCTCGAGGGCATCTCTATTAAAATTAGCATATTCTCTTATTATATTATACAAGCACCTAGTCAAAATAAAAGCCAAGGTGAGATGAATCAATAAGATAGGGTAAGTGAGAGTCAGTGAGAGTCAAAGGTTGAAAGAGTCGAGATAAAAGTTGCCGCCATGTGGAAGTCACGCGTCGACCACGTGCATCAAGGGTCACGACTCACAACAACAGTTGAGCTTCAGTCTACAGAACCACAAGTCCTACTTTACTAGGGAGAGATTCCATTGCTTCTATTTGAGAAGAAGAAGAAACTAATAGAAGACGGTCTATACTTCCTTGCTTTGATTGGCTCTTGGCCACTGGATACCACTCTCCAACTGATACAGTCACAATATAGGCATCAGAATATCAACTGTGTTTCCCAGGCTATTTCTATTATCTAATAATTTGCCATGGTACACACTCGATATCAATAGTGACCCTTGGAATACGACAGGGAGGATTTCCAGATATTCCTGCGGCAGTGTGATTGGATGCAATTATCAATCTGAACGCATGGTCCAAGATGATTGGGGGCGGAGCCGAGCAGTATAAAAAGGATGGACAGCCTCCCACCCTGGATGCTTCTTTCTATAAAGTTTTTAAGTTAAACGCCTATCATGTCTCGCAAGACGATTCTCGTCACTGGCTGTTCCGCCGGCGGCATTGGCGCCGCCCTCGCCCTCGCCCTCGCCTACCAGGGCCACCACGTCTTTGCAACGGCCCGTCTGCCGGCCAAAATCCCGGCGTCCCTGAGCGAGTTGTCCAATGTCACCACGCTGGCCATGGACGTGACCTCTGTCGATTCTGTGGCTGCAGCTGTGCGTGCCGTCGAGCAGCAGCAGCAACGAGAACACCAGCAGAACCCCCCCGGACTCGACATCCTCATCAACAATGCTGGGATGGGATATACCGCTCCTCTGCTGGACTCAGACCTCGACGAGGCCGTCCGCCTCTACGACATAAATGTCTGGGGACCGCTGCGAACCATCCAAGCCTTTGCTAGCCTGTTGATCGCCCGCCGCGGCCGCATCGTCAATATCAGTTCTATCAGTGCGGCCGTCGGGACTCCATGGATTGGTAGGAAGAGAAACCCTTGCCTCATTTTTTATTCTATAAGTATATATATATTCTAACGGTTCTTCATGTTTCAGGCATCTACTCATCCTCCAAATCCGCTCTGACAAACCTCTCCGAAACACTCCGGCTGGAACTCGCTCCCTTCGGCGTCTCCGTGATGACCGTCATGGCCGGCCTGGTCGCCACGTCTTTCCACAAGAACAAGCCCGTCTTCGTACTGCCACCGTCGTCGCGCTACGAAGCCATCCGCTCGACTATCGCGACCTGGGCGTCTGGAGAGGCGGTGCCCGAGAATCTGGAATGCTCGCCGGACCACTTTGCCCGGATTATTGTCGATGATATCCTCCGCCCAGGAAAGGGCGGGATGCTCTGGAGGGGGCCGAATAGTTTGCTCTGCAGGCTGCTTCCTACCTTTCTTCCTGCTTCGATGATGGTAAGTCACGGACGTATCTTTGGGATGTATATCTATTCTCCTCTGACTTGGCTAGGACCATTTGAATAGCTATCATCAAGGACTGGGGGAACTGGCTAAGAGTCTTAATGACATGTCTATATGAATTGCAGAGCATTGTATCTGTGTGCATCTCCCAAGTTCTATTCCTCACCTAAAACACATCTATAACACAGCTAGAAGTAGACCAGTATAAACTACCAGGTAATACCCGGTAACACATGGTTGAAATTAAGAAAATGATAGTAATAGACTACTGTCTAAAATAATCATCCAGCAGTAGCACTGATATAGCATCCAGGTAATTGAATATGCATAGGACAGAACACGCAAGTGCAAAAGAATACAGCAACCAACAAAGACAAAACATAATGGTATCGTAATCCAAACCCTTATTCACATAAACTATTTGAACATCTCGACAGCTTCGCGCTCCCCGGCGTTCCGCATAGGAAACCAGCGGACACCCATATCCGCCGGGAAATCCGGGTGCAGGAAGTTAAACCGCGCGGGGTCCTGCGGTGGGACAACGCCCTCGCCGACATCGTCGTGCGGGACCTCGATGCACTCGTCTATCAAGGTGCGGTCGATGAAGCTAGCGGGCTGGCCCAGCAGACGGTCGATGCGCGCGAGGTCGTCTTCGATCTCGTCGTTCATCAGCGAGGGGAGCGGGGGCGCGTTGCCGTTAGGGCGGGCATGATAGTTTGCCAGAATGTGATAGGGCAGATTGGGCCGCGTGGCGGGCTTGTCGGACAGGTCGGCGAGGGTGCTCAGCGCGGCGTGGGCTTGGGTGCGAGTTGAGCGCGTTGCGTGGTGGAAGTTCTGGTGGCTGGCGGTGCGGGCCATCGACTCCGCGGGGGTGCCGTTGTCTTCGGCGCCTGTGCCGTCGAAACCCGAGGCCTCGTCGACGTCCGTGTTGTGGCCGTTGGTCGCGAGGCCCGAGGCGGCGTGCTCGGCGCGCCGCGAGACGGAGAAGAAGTGCGTCGTCGCAACGTGCGCGTAGTTGGCGTGCAGCGTCAGCTCCTTGTCCGTGAAGAGCGAGTGGATCGAGTACGCCGCCGCGTTCTGCTGTTGCACCTCCTTCACCTTGGCCCGGTCCGCCGGGGTGGGTGCGTCCCGCGCAGGCGACGCCGGCGGGTGGTCGTCGTCCGCCTTGCGCTTGCGCTTGTTGGTCCCGCCGCCGCCCGCGGCGTTGCCTCCGCCAAACGCATCCGACACGCCATTCCCGAGCTCGTCCAGGTCGATCCGGTGGCGGGTGTGTCGGGTCTTGCGGTTGCCGTGCAGACCCCCAGGGCTGGCCGGGTTGGTGATGCTAAACTGGTTCGGGTGCAGCAGCAGGGCGTTGGTGTCGGCGATATCCAGATGCTCCTTTTCGCGCATCAGCCGCGTCTTCTTCCCATTGATCGAACTGACCAGCCGTTCCCGCAGCGTGCCAGACAGCTTGTTGTATTCTTCGCTCGCGAAATGGACGCGGAAGCGATACTCGCGATTGAACCGGTCGAGATTGTCATTGTGGCGGTGCTAAAAACGTTAGTCCTCTTGAAGGTAGACTAAATGCAAGTGGATGAGAGTGTATCAGTTACCATCAACATGGTTAGGTCCGTATCTCGATCCTCTTTCGCCTGGTTCACCTCCTGCACGAAACGCGAATACCACATCCCCGCCAACCCAGCCATCTCCCGCGCAAACTTGCCCCCCCCAACGGTATTCTCAATCAAGGCGGCGATCTCATCCGCATCATCGGGCAACGGGCCCGGGTCGTAAGGATCCGCGTTATTCAGCAACGTCATATCGCACTGCAGAGCATGCAGCTGCTGTCGGAAATGGGCGTCGCGGTTCTGGCTGAATGAGGCGGTCAAATCGGCCAGCCGCTCTTGCAAGGCGGATCTTCTCTTGTCGCGTTTCGACGAAGCGGCACCCGCGCTGCTTCCATTCATCCCCGAGTTCACCCCCATCATCCCATTCCCTGCCACGGCGGTTCCGGGGCTGGGCGAGCGCCCGTGGGAGAGCAAGTTGTTGCCGAACCCGTACCCGGTGCCCAGAGCGGGCGAGGTCGGCGAGTATGCCATGGAATAAAATAGGAAGGGGCTTGTTTTCAAATTGAAAGAGAAAGAAAATAAAAAAGAAAGAAGAACTCTGAGACTGTATGGGTAGCGGTTGATAGGTGGTAGGGACTAATCCATAGTACAGAGGAAGGAGCAGATTCAGTGCTTGAGACGGTCCGGTCCTAATCCGGTGACCGCCTGGGAGTGATTCTGCAGGTGGATTTACACCGCCTTGGAGACCGCTTTTACACGCAGTATTCGCACTACTCGGGACGGAGTAAAGAGTTATCTTATGTACTCCGTAGGTCCTATGTAGGTCTTATTAGATGCACGATGATGTGAGTAACTGTCATTTGTATGCTTATGGAACTAGTAGTCTGGTCACAACACTACTCCCGTCATGTATTATACTACAACCGAACAGGGTATTGATTCATGTACAACCCTCCCAACGCCAACCGTTTATCCAATGATGATGACCTAGGTATATAGAAAGGATGATATATATGAGCAGAAAAAGAAGATCGAAGAGGGAGAGAGAGAGAGAGAGAGAGAGAGAGAGAGAGAGATTGTTTTACGACCGACGGATGACGAAGATGCCGAGCTCGACGCCGTCGCGGGGTTCGGTTTCATAGGGCCGACGCTGAATGCCCTCGAAGATCTCACTGAGCAACATGGCAGAGGTGACGTCTTTGTCGGCGACGGGCAGGCCCTTGAGGCCCGGCCCACGGCGGCCGCTGTGCCAGTGGACGTTGAGAACCTCCTTCATGCGAGCCTTTTCCTGGTGGATGAACCATTCGGTCCAGAGACCGCGGTCGAGGTAGGCGGAACCCTTGCCAGCGTCGACGACGGTGTAGCACGAGGTAGGCCCACTCATGGCGAGGCACAGGCGCTCCAGGTGGGCACGCATGGTGTCGAAATCGTCCATCTGCGAGACGGAGGAGAACTTGCCCAGGTAGCGGCCGACGTCAGCAGAGAGGCCATTGACGACGACCAGCTGACGCAGCAGTGGGTCAAGGATGGGACCGAGATACTGGGTCTTGAAGGTGGCGGCGCCCTTCTTGGTGGGATAAAGGAAAAGCAGGGAGCCGCCGTGCGGGGACAGCTCGAAGAGACGGTCGACCAGGAAGGAGGGGCGATCCGGGGCGAAGAGGTCGCGGTACTCCTGCACGGAGGAAGGGGGCAGGTAGCGTTCAAGGATGGAGACGTGCACGCTCTGCGGCGGCACGATCGGATTCGGGGCGCGGGAGAAGGTGGCGGGTGAGCGGATGGGTCCGCGGAAATCATGATAGGCGGGCACGGCCGCGGCGCTGGCGAAGACGGTGGGGCTGAAGTAGTCGTCGCGCGGCAGGGTGGATGCACGTGGGGTGCTGGTGGGCGAGGAGGGCAGGTTGGACAGGCTGAACTGCTCGGGCACGGCGTGGGTGACGTTGATGTAGGGCGACTGGCCTGGCTGCAGGCGGTTGTGGATGGCATGGATGACGGAGCAGAAGACACTGTCCTGCGTGGGCAGCTTAAGGGTCTGATCGGCCGTCGCGCGTGGGTATGGCAACATCTGTGAGATGATGCGGACAGGTTCTGCGGATGATAACGCCGCGGGGAGAGAAGTTACTGAACCTTCATATTAGCGATATGTTTTGGGGAGAAAAAAAAAAAAAAAAAAAAAAAAAAAAAGAAAAGAAAAGAGAGGAGAAATACCGGTTGCCTCGATGCCATTCTCGAGCCAGGCCTCCAGGGACTGCTCACAATCCATCTCATCGTTGCCTAGGCCTAGGCTACCGTCAGAGCTGGAGGAGGCCCCGTTGGAGATCCGATCCGAGGGGCTGCACAGACTGTCCGAGCCGGCGGAATGACCATCCATGCTGGGTCCCTCATGCATATGAGGGCTGGGGTGTGACTGTGGGTTCATATACGCATCGAAGAGAGAGACAGGCGAGCGTGGGTTCCAACCGATCCCTTCGTCGTCGTCCGGGGGTGTCGGGGGCAGGTTGGTGGTGGTGGTGGTTGTGGTGGTTGACGACGAGGAAGAAGACGAGGAGGCGGCGTACTCGGCGAGCGACCGGTTCTGCGAGACAGCATCCCAGCCCGATAGGCGAGCATCGACCGACGAGGTACGCAATTCGATCCGGGACCATGAGGATGGCGACGAGGAATCGCGGGAGACCTGTAATGGCGAGGTCCGTTTGGCCAGAAACCGGGCGATGGAGGAGGGTTTGGAGCGGATGGAGCCCTGAGAAGCTCGCCGTCGGAGTCGAGGCAGGGTAGATGTGTGATCATAGTTGTAGTTGTAATTGTTGTTGTTGTCGTGGCAGTGGGAGTCAATAATATCATGGTGGTCATGGTTGTTGGGCTCAGCCGTCCGTGGGCGGTCGAAGGCAGCAACGAGCGAAGTTGAAGTGGAAGAAGGAGGAGGGGGAGGGGGAGGAGCAGCGGTCGGGTAGGGCTCCGACTGAACCAAGATGTCTCGCCCCCGGGAGGCCGAGGAGGGAGTACGCATGATTAGATTGCTGGATACCATTGGAAGCGGTTCATTGTGATGGTGAGAAAGCAGTCGAGACATGCAGGGGGGTGGAATTCTCGGTCGGGGGGAGGAGGAGGCAGGAAAAGAATTCCGCACTGGAGAGAGAAAGAAAGACAGAGAGAGAGAGAGAGAGAGAGAGAGAGTTTGAATTAAGGGGAAGGATAGGAGATGAGTCCGAGAATAGGAAGAGTGAAGGAGATGACACTGGGTTGAGACGAGATGATGAATGAGAAGGATAGAGAGAGAGAGAGAGAGAGAGAGAGAGAGAGAGAGATGAAGAGAGGTGAGGTGGTGGTGGTGGTGAGGTGAGGCAGGAGAAGCAGAGCAGAGCCTGGGATGGGGCAGCCAGAGATGGCAGCAGCAGCAGCGAGCAAAAAAGGCCAGACTCACTCCGACTCTGCGATTTTGCTCTGGGGACACGGAAGAGGCTGCCAACGGTGGTCTAGACCGGGAGGCAGTGGGGCTGACAATACCATACAAAGAAGAGAATAGAATTCTTGAATAATAATGATTATAATAATAATGATATTATTATTATTATTAATATTATTATTCTTCTTCTTAAATAATCATGATTATAATAATGATATCTCAGCTTCTCTAAATTAATGTCGATGAAAGGTTTAATATGTAGAGTATGTACTCCGTACAGAGGAATACTAAATAACCAGTGTTCGACAAACTTGATCTCGATCAGGCCCACTGCCCACGGATCGACAATACGTCGTCTAGGATTTGAGAGGAGGAATACGAAAAAAAGAAAGGAAAGGAAGTTGGACTAATCAGACGGGTAATAAAAAAGGAAAAATTGTCCAAGTACTACAGAGCATACCTAGGTACTACAGGTACATACTACATATGGCAGCATGATCACTGATATTAATCCCTCTACGGAGAGGTACGTACATGCTAATACAAGTGGTGACGGGCGTCTTTTAAGGCACTGAGGCTTCCCTTTCCGGCCCTGCGCAGATCCGCCCATTCCTTGATTGGCGAGGATGATACGGTATTATTAATACACCTCTCCAGTAGGAGGTAGTATTAAGAGGTACCTCAGGTACTAGTTACCTAGGTAGTATTAAGAGGTAGTACCTAGTAACTATCTACCTCCAAGAAGAAAATTCCATCTCGGCTTAGGAAGCTGAATGTCTAGGTACCTATTGGTAACCTGCATTCTTCAGTACTCCGTACCTCAGGCACTACCTGGTACCAGGTAACTAGCTAGTAGAACTTACCTAGTAGTTACCTACCTACTAGGTAGTACCTACCTCCTGTACGGACTACGGAATAGTTACTACTATGTATACTACGTAGAGCTATGACCCTGACCTGATGCAACTGACAAGTGTGGAGTAGAAAGCTGCCATGAAGAAGAATGATCGTGTCTGTCGGGACCGGTAATCTCCTGATCCATGGATAATGAGATTCGATTCCTCTCCACTGTGTCTCAGATAGATCACTAGGTACCTACTAGGTAGGTAGTAGGTACCAGGTACTAGGTACTCCTACGGTAACAATAATATTGTTTACACTACTGCAACATGGCGGCTGCTGATTGAAGGTGCATGCGCCTATTCAGTCTTGGGTATCTACTGCCTACATACCTGCCTACAGACTCCATAGGTAGGTTAGGTACCACTTGTCAGGTATACCTACCTACTTCTGCAGTAGAATGATCTAGACACGTGATTCTCGATTTATTAGGTAGTAATTTGTTCTATTTGATTACGGAGTACGAAGCACAGCATCAACCTCAACCTCGACTAGCATATCCGGATGGACGAACCCGCCGTGCACAACAATCATGGTCGCCACAGCTCCGAGTCCTGTGCCTGTGCCTGTGCCTCTCGTATCCTCGCCATTCTGATCCTTGCCCAATACCTCTCTGAACCCCGCGCCAACCGCCTCACAATCTTCATGGCGTCCCACGTACATCTTGACTCGCACCACGCTGGCCGCGCCCGGGCCACCCTCGGGAGCCACCGCCTCAATCGCTGCAATGCACTCGCGCAGCGCTGTCACAGTCTGCCGCCGCGCGTCGCCGGGGAAGAGCACCTGTGGCGCGCTCGCCGGTGAGTTCGGGTCCACGGCTGTCGTGCCTGCCACGAAGATGTAGGACCCTGTCCGTACGGCTCGGTAATAGCCGAATTTCTCTTCGTAGGGTGACGAGGTCGAGTATGTGGTTTTCGACGTCATTTTCAGATTCGATCTTTCTTATTTCTCTTCTTTTTGTTATATATATAAAAAAAAAGACTGAAATAATCCGCACTGAGCGTTATCTTGTGTTCGACATGACACGGTACTTTAGCCCTCATGAGGCATATCTATCGCTCGGTGTGAGTCACGGGTGGGTAAATTGTATGTGGCGCAATGTCTGGCAATTCTTGCCGAGTTTTTTTGTATTGTAATTCTCATTTCTTTTTTTTTTCTTTCTTTGTTTTTTCGAGATTGATGCTCAGGAAGTGATCGACCGCCGACGAGACGGACGCATCGAACTGGAACTGAATTGAAACGTTTAGTATAGGGTATATGTCTCTTCATTTGTCGGCGCTGAGCACTCACCTCAATAAGAACTTTTGCTCCTCGCGAGTCATACGCAACTGCTTCCGCGCAAAGCTTGATGGCTTGAGCGGAATGGTGCACACGGTGGTCTCGCGGCGGTACGAGACGGTGGTCTTGCATACGGAGCTCGCAGGCTGGACGGGAGGGTTCCCCGCCTGCAGCTCCCGACACTGCAGCATCAACTGCTTGACGGCGTCGGCGAGCCCGCAGGCTCGGTACTCAATGTCCGGCCAAAACGCATGACCCCAAAAGGGATCCTCGCGGACCGCGCTCTCCAGAGCGTCAAGCCAAAAGTCAAATGCTGGCAACTGCTGCTTAGTCGCCGCAAGTTCCAGGTCCTGGAAGCGATCGGAGAGCATGCAGGCCACCGCCACGAAACGAATGGTCGGCTCGGAATGTAAGATGTGAAGCACGATGCAGGCCGGGCACCGCTCCGTCATATACCAGTCGTGTTCCTCGGTCAGGATGCAGTGCAGCCAGGCGTAAGCACTGCGGGCTTCCCCGCGGAACGCTCGCTCGGGCTCGCTCGCCCGCTGCGAAGGCAGCGTGCGCGATGCGATCTGCGACGCCTGTGTGTGGAGGACGAACAGGGGAAGGAACAGAGTGTGGATGATGTCGCGGTGAAGTCGGAATACGGCTTGATCTTCAGTAGAACACGCATGGCGATGGAAAGAGCAAAAACTAGACCTGGGTCAATCCTTGAACCTCAATTGAAGGGTAAAAAAGGAGAGAAAATTCCTACCTCGGAGCATCCATGCCCAACTCTTGCCGCTTCAAGTGGTCTCTGATCGCCTGGAACGCCTCATTACGCTCCAGGTTCTCCTCGTCTTTTCGAGCAATGTGAAAGGGCGATGTGTCGCTCATCTTTTATTGCGTGAATGATGAATTTCGGAAACAGTGAGCCTCATGAATTGTATATAGGTCCCCCGGTTGCCTGTTCGACCAAAGGTTCCGCTCCCTTCTAGGTACTCCGTACTTGATGCGTAGGTAAAAAAAAAGGGCGTAATAGACTTGGAATGGTGACGTCGCACAACACTCAAAAGTTACGCTGTGGCACTTGACACAACGCTTCGGTCAGACAGATCAAGCGATAGCGATGGCAGCGTCCATTGGATTGTCAAATATTCCGATGCTGCAACCATGGATGGAGAAAGGGTACAATCTCCAGACGGGTTGTTGTGCGACCGAGGCCGTTCCCAGCGACAGACACCGACGTTCGGGAACACGTAGCACAGATAGCACAGGGAGGGCGCTGTCGTCTGCAAGGAGAATAACTTAAAACGAGCCCAGGCACTCTGTACACGACGTAATATAAAACATATAATTAATAATCACGCTGAAGAATTGAGGGCGAGTTCAAAAGTCACTGCGACGGGGAAGATTGAAGAATGTGGGCTAGTCATGTGAGGTCACGTCATGCTCGCTTTCGAAACACGCCTTGACGCAAAGAGAACGACAGCCTGGGAGAATGGGCCTTTTTCAAGGCACACGGGGGTCAACAAAGGGACCCTTGGAAACGAGGAGCCGATCGAAACCCAGCAAGTCTCCATCGATATGCCTTTTGATTGACTAACTACGCTCCAATAGTCCTCGGTGGAGCCCTTACACAGAAGGTCGAGAACGGTCACTACATCTGCCTAGTGCGAGCGAGACTGCGAGACTGCGAGCCTCTCAGCCCAATACGCAGAATAAATAATCGTTACTGCCGGGGTTCCCTTTGACCTACTACGGAACAAAACGGAATAGAAATACGGGAGTTGAGTATCTTCTGCCGATGTGTGCACTGCTGACTTGCTATGTCTCTCTCTCCCTCCCCCCCCCCCCCTCCTCCTCTGTCTCGCATTCGGAATGCCGAACAGCTCAGCGTACAGCAAACAGGTTGTGGCCTGTCCGTCGGGCATGCAACAGGAGAGCACCACAAAAACAAGGGGGAGGGGGGCGTGGAAAAATGAAGGGTAACACTGGAGGTGGACACCCACTCCATACCACTACTGCTACGGAGTCCTACAGTGGACACTGGACTCTATGTAGTAGTTAGAGTCTACACACACACTCACACCAATGCGGGAATTATTATGTGCCACCGCCGATCAACGAGACGGGCCACGACGACTCGACGCCTGTCTCCACAAGTGCAAGATGTGGACGCTTGGGCCGATCGCGCCTCTTCCCCCGAAACCTGCTTGGGTGTATGGTCTGGGCTTTACTCGTTCGTGGTCGCCCGTGTGGGATCCGTGGATGCACTAGATACAAGCTGGGTCTTGGCAGCCGATAAGCGCACAAGGATTGTGAGTCGCTGAGTCCATGCAGAGCATTGCTTCCGTGGCTCAGGCCTCGATAGAGAAGGAGAAGGAGGAAGAGGAAGCACCTTTCCGGAGCTCTATTAATATGTCGCACATGGTCAGACGAGCTTCTGCGATGCTCACCACCGGTCTTGGCGCTGCCCAGAGCCAACTATTGACCGTCGTCGTCATTGTTGGTGATGCGGAAATGGATTTAATCTGCCGGCTAATAAATCTGTTTCCTAGCGCGCCCTTTAAGCTGTCTGGGTCTACTCCGTACTACTAGTTACTAGATAACTAACTACGGAGTAGTAGACATCTAGTATCGCGGGATTTCCAAGGATCAGGATCATCCTTCTTCCCTTGTTGGAGCCACTGCTTCGTCATCCATTGTTTTCTACCGGGGACGGAGAGCGCCTAATTACCCTCCTAGCCTTACGGAGGACTCCGCACAGGGGAGACAGCTTACCTGAGGGCAACCAACTAACTAACTAATAAGTTAGGACTCCGTTGCTAACCACCGCTTAACTAACTAGTTAGCAGTTAGTTACTCCTAATCGATCTGGACCATCTTTAACTATTAAACCCGTGAAACAATAGTCCGCGGCGTTGTTCTCGAATGTTGTGAAACAAAAGCCTTCCCTTGCTCCTTTCGAGTCTTCACAAGGACATTCAAACAATAATAATCACGGCTCCGTACGGAGTACAGGGGTAACTACTGATACTACATATTTCAGATCCTATGGAGTCCTTGTGTACCTAGGTACTCATAAGTACCCTTCGCTAGTAATAAAGCAAACGTCATCACCAATCACTTCAGGGGAAGACCCCAAGGGGATTCAGGGATCTAGCCGGATCCCAGAACCCTTATTGGGCCACTGCAGCATCCGAGTAGTAGTGGTAACCCGACTCATCAATAATAATCATTATTAGCAGTCTCATCAAATAAAACAAAAATAGTCATGAGCCTGGACCGGTGGTGCGAGTTCGAGGCCTGAGGCTCCCAACCTGCCCGGCGCTACTCCTTCTTGGGGATGGATGACCCTGGATTTCTTCGGGTTTTCGCCGTGGGTGACGAACTCCCCTTTCCTGTTTTTTTCTTGGATGTCGCCTTTTTTGGATGCTGGATTGAGGGTTTTCTCCTAGATTCGGTTTCTCCCGCCCTTCGTTTGGGTTTTATCTTTTCTTCGCTTCTCTTCGCTTCTCTCTTCTTGTTGATTTCAAGACAGTCGCTTCAGGAAAGATTTGACTCTTGCTTCCTTCGCTTGGCTTCTCACGACAACGGCCGGTCTGTGACGAGTGCCTCCTTCCCTGGGCACCGACTCCGGCTTTTCTCCTTCGTTTGCTCCTGCTTCATTGTTACAAGAGGAAAATTCAAGAGCGCCGTTGCTCTCTCGCTGCTCGCCATCTTCTTTTGACACCCACGATCGTTGACGGGATTGAGTTATCGAGACATCAGCTTGAAACTTTATCTTAACTATCCGAGCGATACACGTGCATTCCTATAATCACATATTTCTGCTCTCCAAGTATATCTTCAATTGCCAATTGCATCATTTCGTCACCATGCGTTTCTCTCTCGCGGGATACTCGTTGCTGGTGGGAGGCCTTCACGCCCTGAGTGCCCACGCTATTCCCTCCCTCTCCGCTGTGGGGTCCAAACTCTTCTACCCGAATGGAACGCAGTTTTACATCAAGGGTAAGTAGTTAAGTGGCATATGCTTCTGTTTAATTAGCCATTCAATTGACACCGCCCAGGTGTTGCGTATCAGCTTACCCCCGACGACCCGCTCGTGGACACTGCTCAATGCGAGCGCGATATCGCCGTCATGAGCGAGCTGGGCGCCAACACCATCCGTGTGTATCATGTTGACGCCAGCGGTGACCATTCCGGCTGCATGTCGGCGTTTGCGGATGCAGGCATCTATCTCTGGGTTGATCTTGACACCTTCGACACCGCCATCGATCAGGTAGGAGCCTCAAATCTATTTAAATAATCAGGGCAAAAAGACTGATGACAACGATTTGTAGACCAGTCCGCACTGGAATGAGACCCAGTTCGACCGGTTCAAGGCGGTGCTGGATGAGTTCCAGCAGTACAACAACACCGCCGGTGTGTTTGTCGGAAACGAGGTGCTCACCACCGCCGCGGGCTCTCCCGCAGCTCCCTATGTCCTGGCTGCAGCTCGTGACATCAAGGCCTACCGCGACAGCCAGGGCTACCGCGAGATTCCCGTCGGCTATTCGGCCGCCGATATTACAGAGCTGCGCCCCATGCTGCAGAACTACATGGCCTGCCGCAGCAATGCGTCCGAGCGTCTGGATTTCTTCTCTCTGAACGCCTACGAGTGGTGCGGTGATTCCTCGTACACCGAGTCTGGCTATGACATGCTCGAGAAGAACGCTACCGGTTACCCTATCCCCATCTTCTTCTCCGAGACGGGCTGCAACTCCGTCTCGCCCCGCACCTTTACTGATCAGGCCGCCATTCTCGGCTCTGACATGGACGGCACCTGGTCCGGCGCCATCATCTACGAATGGATCGAGGAGACCAACGACTACGGTCTGATCAGCTATGGGCCTTATGTGTCCAGCGCTGCCGCGACCGCCACGAACATCGAGGATGGCTACACCCGATCGGGCACCCCGACCCCTATCAGCCCCGATTTCACCAACCTGATGAACCAGTGGGCTACCTTGACCCCCTCCGGTGTGGCCTTGTCGGATTACACAAAGTCCACCTCCACCATCACCCTGCCCTCGTGCCCGGCATACACCTCCGGCGGCTGGGAGGTGCATCCCAGCTCTGCCCTGCCCACCCTGGGTCAGACGTACAACTCGGACGCCGCCACCGCGACGACTGGATCGTCCGCCTCGTCGGGAACTAACACGGCTGCGGCCGCTGCGGCCACCACATCCAGCTCGAAGAGCAGCGCGAACGCAGTCGGTGCTATCGGCGTGACTGGTGCCGACCGTCTGATGAAGGTCTCGCTGGTGCTGAGCGGGCTGGTTGGTGTCTTTGCCTGGTGTCTGTAGACGGGGTTTTATATTCATCATCCCAAAGGTTCACTCCACTTCATCTGTGGTCTCATAGAAGGGTTTGTTGTTTCGTTGTATACATTGATTACAGGGTTGTATTACTATGGATGTTTACTTTTTCGTCCAACATGACTGAGAGTATGCCTTGTATAATATTAGAGGCTACACGAATATAGAAAGATTCATTCATTCGAAATAGTCTGATGATATTAATGTCTCTCTCTAGACTGTAGGCCTAGCATCTGGCAGAAAACTGCTAATAATGGTAAATTACATGCCCAAAGCTCTGGGACAAGGTAAAAAGGATAAAGTGGCAATGATAAAGAGAAGGGAAAGTTGGTATATATCATATATATTATGTATGATATATATAGGAAACGCGTACCGGGTCATATCAGGGTATATATAGATATCAAGTTTATAGATCAGGAATCTGGGGGAATATCAGATACTTTGTTCCGCATGTTAGGGGATCAAGGATGGTAATGTTCTGCGATGATATCATCCGGGTCAAAAAGACCGGACTCGTGCCAAGCGGTGAAGCCGAAATCGAAGCCGAGATCGGAGGTCACTGCTGATGAGGAGGAGGCGTCGGGCCCGAAGCTCGAAGCGTAGGATGAAGGGAGAGGAGACGAGGACCTGGAGGAAGCCGAGACGGAGACGGAGAGGGAGAGGGAGGTAGACGATGGTGGTCCGGATAATAGGATGGACGGGCTGCTGGTTGTGGTAGACGAGAGCGGGGTGTCATTGGCGGTACTGCAGGGATCTGTAGGCGCTGAGACGGTGATGGGCGGCGGGACAGGTCGTTTCTGTTTCGCTGTGGTGGTGGTGGTGGTATCGACATTGTCAGGCCGGATCTGTCGGGGAAATTGTGAGATGCAATGCAAATCAGTCACACCTTCGTCGAGTTGACGGATGGCGTTGGAGAATTGGCGCTCGACGAGGAGGGCGGCGGGGCGTGCGGAGGAGTCGCGCTGCAGCATTTGGCGGACAGTCGCGAGAATGGGCCCGACGGCGCGGAAGACGGGGCCCTTGCCTTTGCGGGCGTCGCTCTCCAGAAGGGTGATCCACGAGGCGACCTGGCTGGTGTTGCGGTCAAGGTGGAAGGAGGCATCTGCAATGCCGCCGCCGCGGCCCGGGGTGCGATTTTTCGCGCCGCGGTGGTGCACAAAGGTTGAGATCTTGCGCTTGCAGAGATACGTGATGATATCTAGCGTAACGGCGGCAAGGGAGAAGATGTCCGACGCTGGTGGGTTGGCCAGGTGTGATTGCCAGCTCTGGACCAGGACGCTCGCTTGATTCGAACCCATCGGATTGACCGCCGCCCCGGAGGTTGTCCTGGACATGGAGGACGACGGGTGCGAGGCTGCTGAGCCTGATGAGTTGGACGAGGAGATGGACGGGGTGTAGAAGATGGGTCTCTTGATGGAGGCGATGCCGCGTTTGCGGCCGCCGTCATGACTTGAACCAGACGACGATGACGAGAGCGAGAAGGAGAATCGTGATGGCGAGCCTGGAAATCCGATCCGGATGGCCGTTCCCTGTGAGGCGACTGACGGTCGGCGGGACTCGTCGACAGATTGCTCGTCGACGGTGGGGGGCTGATCCTTGGCCTTCAAAAGGCTCAGCCGCATCATTGAGGATGTCGATGCCTGCTTGCGAGCGGTGCGTCCACCGGATGGGAGGAGGTGATTCGAGCGAGCAGTCTCATGCTTGGTCGCCGACCGCACCCAGCGTTCGGGGGCGCCGTACTGGTACGCCTCGACGTCATGGATCTTGGCGGGTGGTAACAGAGTATCCAGCGCCTCGAATTGACCG
Organism: Penicilliopsis zonata CBS 506.65; assembly: GCF_001890105.1. Taxonomy (NCBI): domain Eukaryota; kingdom Fungi; phylum Ascomycota; class Eurotiomycetes; order Eurotiales; family Aspergillaceae; genus Penicilliopsis; species Penicilliopsis zonata. Next base: position 352,892 of record NW_019208923.1, read on the forward strand.
AGAATGATTTTGTAGTCGGCGTCGATCAGGATGTTGGACGGGCGGATAGCTCCGTGCGTCTGACCATGGGCATGGAGCCACGATAGGCCGTTTGCCAGGCAATGGGGCCAGTTGATCATGAGAGCTCGACGCTGGGTCTTGGGGAGTTTCTTGAACGACTGGGGGGTATCGGTCAAGAAGGACAATAAAGTGCGTTCGTAGGCACCGGCGAAAAGGATAGAAACACTCTCGTCGACGAAATAGGACCCGTAGATGGAAAACACATGCTCATGGGCCAACCGGCGCAGGGATCGGACCTCGTCCAGCACCTCCGCCTCCTCGAAGAAATGCGGAGCGCCGCCCAGCTTGACCTCAGTGCGTAGCAGCACACGACACACCGCGCCGGCCAGGACGACCCTGTCGACTCCGTCTTGGGTCCAGGGACTGGCAATGCCGTGCCGTTGTACCTCGATGGGGACGCCTTCGTTCTGCGTATAGCGAACATGGTCTCCTTCGTTGATACTGCGGACGATGAAACGCCATTGGGCATGGAAAAACTTGGTATCGAGCGCAGGCGAACTGCCGTGCGGCGAGAGCCGCAGCCGGTCGACACTGTGGGCCGCTACAGGCAGGTCGTTGTCGTCCAAGGACTCGTCGACCAGAGCGAAGATGCGATCCGAGATGCCGATCTCGTTCAGGATCAGGAACAGCCTACCGGCCCGGGTGAGGATCCAGTCGAGATAAGTCTCTTCGGTCAATCCTTCGCCCCAGGGGGGTTGGTCCAAGAGTCGTCGCTGACTCTCTGGTGGAAGATGGCTGGCCACAAACCCTGTGCACAGGGTCGCCTTGATTCTCTCCTCCGTCCACCATAGTGAGGTCGGGGGGTCCGCCATGATGGAAGCTTTGCATGGCTCTTGGCCTGGCTTACTTCGTATCGAACACGACAGCAAAAGAGACAGCTCTCCCCCGGGGGGGAATGTACGACCCAGTCCTTTAAATCACAACCGGCATCTACCGTACCGCCAATGAGAAGCGGTTTGCGAGAAAGCAAATGACATCTGTCAGATCAAAAAGATCGGGGCAGAGGATTGCGGGATTCCTGGTACGGGATACCCCGACGGCGGGCTCTGCTGCCTACTGGTCCCTCGGGGAGTGCATATTGCTTGCTTATCACGACCCAATATTTTAATACCGCAAGGGGCGGCACGCCGGCGAATTTCCCTATTGCACGGTGCAAGCCCAAGGGATCAAGTACGACGTAGGGATAAGAGATAACTAGTCAGTCACCAACTGACTGAATCTCAACAAACCATCACTAATCGCTCCGGCCATGGACCGGTGGCAGATATCGGGGGCGTGGTGGAGGCAGTGCGATTCGCCTCGATCCAGGTACGAACCCGACCCGCTCGAGCGTTTGTCTCAACCGTTTTCGGCCTTTCTGAACCCACCGACCACAACGGTGACAAGCATTTTCTTCACAGGGCACTGAGTCTGGAGTGATCGGGGCCCTTCGTGCCTCCCGATCTGTCCCTGAGGCTGTATGTAGTACGGTACTTCTTCTTGCTGAGCTTGGCGCATGGGGAGGGGCGCAGCTAATGAACACTACTCCGTATAGCGTACCGATCAGCAAGAGTCCCAGACAGGAAGCAGAGATAAGGCAAACGTACCTGACGTATCGAAGGATCGACTCTCGACGGGCAACGGACAATAGTGTCTCTGTCAATTGCGAGGAGATCCTTGGGATGAGGTTGTTATCAGCCTGTTTTGGTCGTGGGATTTAGTCACCAGAGATAAGGCCCGGTTGCTGCTGATTGGTCGGGGGTGTTGGAGCCTCAGGCAGAAGTTGATGCCTTGCATGTCTGGCGTCGTGCAACGACTGCCGATCTTGCTGTATGTCATTGACAAGGCAATAGTGGAAGATCAGTCTATATGCCTATTCCAGGATGTGCAATGGTCTGAATGACTTACTGTGTAGTAGGACTATTGAGTTGATGAAGATGATCTACACTGCAGGTGAATGTCTGACATTCCATTCGGTAGGAGATAGTTAATAGTACTCCGTGACTACAGAGTATGTCAGTAACTATCATTTATTAGATACTATGTTCGGATAGTGGTCCACCCAGTATGGCGTAGCGGTACATTTGGTGCCTATGAATTGCCGGTTCCATCAACTGCTGTCACTGCCCTTGCGCAATCGTCGCAGCTTGCTCATACTATTCCGTCTCGGCGAAGGATCCGATTGTCCATCATCCGACCGTCGTCGTTCCCATGCCCGACGGAACCGCAGGCGCTCGTCGTCTTGTTGCTTCGATCGATGGTGGAGGAAATCTTCGTGTGCTTCTTTTTCCTCCTCGAGGTCTTTGATCTAATATACCCGCATTAACAAACTGTAGTTACACCATGGAGCCAAAAAGAACGAAATCAACTCACATATGCCAACCATAGCTCCTGTTCTGAGCTCCACGCCTTCTGACATCTCGCCAGCTCGTGCTCGGCGATACTGAGATCGCGCTCCTGTTCGCCGGTCCACCGTCGTCTCGTCCGCACGACGCTCACCACACGCACCAGCCGGGACTTGCTCCCCGTACTGCTGTCGCTGATGATGCTGTGGAAGTCGTCGGCCTCGTCATCATCGATCTTCTCCGCGCCGCAGCACGAGTCTTGCTCGGCACCACAGTCCACAGTAGCGAAACAGTTGACTTGCACCGCCGAGGCGTCTTCAAGAGGCGCCTTGCCCTTCCATGACGACGGGGGTGGGTGGTGGCCGCGTTTTAGCAGGCAGGAGAGACAGAGTTTGACGGTGTTTGTAACTCGCATCTCGTTTGGACCTTTTTCGGATCTTTATATATGACTCGTGCTCTTGCTGAATCTTGAGTCGTTGGCGTTTCTTCCAAACCGGCCTGGGACATGCCTTATATAAGAACAAGAAATTACCACCCTACTACCGATTCCGATCGATCGGTGGGATTCCTGAAGCATCCATCATCATCGATGCACAAATCGAATGCGGCCCTGTGTCGTTACGTTGCTGCTTGGCTGACGTGGAGCCCTCTGGAAGAGAACTAGACTCGAACCTGACCTGTAGTCCCCACGGAAGGTCTCTCTAGATTCTTGGGAAAAAAACAAGTCTTCGACGGCTTGACTGATTGCTCCAGCGCAGCCCAGTCCCGAATGCAATGCAAGTCCACGCCGTCCCCTGCATGTGGTCCGTGGCGGCCGGAGAGACTCTGGGGTATTGTTGACTCCTGACAACAGCCCTCGGAAATCAGGCCCGAAGATCGACATCCAACAAGGACAGAAAAATGACTGGGTATTTTGACTCGTCCAAATCTATATGCCAAAATGAAAGCAAATTGAATACAGCGAATAGCAACTCTGTATGCAACAGATGGGATATCAAAAGAAACAATATCAAAAGAAGGAATACGCCAATGCCGAACCCTCCCTCCCAATTTTCCCCTACAAGGGACCATATACACACACTTGTCTGTTCAAAACTGCCGGCAGCACTGTAGTCATCAGTAGCTGGTTGAGATCCGAGTGACACAGTGTAACAGCGGCTTCCAAGTCCTCCTGCCATCAAGCAGCGCCATTCAGATGATACCGTTTTTGACCAGAAAGTCATCATTTTCCCTCCAATCATGAAGGCTCATTCAAATCGTTCAATCCAAGCCAAGCGCTGCAAAGTGCCAAATCAGCGAACAAAAAGAAAAAAGGAGAAAAAGAAAAAAAGGAATTTGACACGAATGACAATTCACAAAAAATATTCCACGTTTTCGCAGGTGCCCGACATGTGTAACCCCGGGGAGAAACCTTCCTCTAGGAAAAATTCAGGCTAAAGTCCTCCGGACAAGGAAGAACAATCATCGTTGCCACGTTCCCAAGGAAGTTTCCCTGCTGCGCCGGGATTCTTCTTCGCGAGCTTTTGCGCTCCGCTCCGCTCTAATCTGTTCGCCTATGATGACGCTAATCAAGCGTTTGTGCAGGTCGGCGTCAGTCCAACCAACCTGGCCGGACCCGCCAGACTGCACGTCTGCCTCAACGAGTTCCTGGATAAATCGGTCGATGATGGCGAATTGGCCTTCGGTCACAGGTACACCGTGGGTCCCATCGGAAGTCCAGATCCAGTCCCCGAGCATTTCGTCACGGCCGGGAGCAGGATAGTAGGCAAAAAGTTCAGGCGATTGTTTTGCAAGGCGGTAAAGCCGACGCAGTGTGTAGTAATGCTCGTCAGTGAAATATCCAGAGATGGCTAGCGGCTTGGGGGCAAGCAATGTGCTGCGTTGGGCCTGCAGGGTTGGAGAAGCGTTTTCGTCCATTGGTTCAAAGTCCTCGGAAGCAAGCGAGCTGTGGTCTGCGTGGTTCTGGACCTGTTCCTCGGAACGTGGGATTCTCTGTATTATTTCCTCCATATATTGTGATACGTCGTCTTCCTCGTCTGAATCATTGTCCAATTGCAAAGACCGTCGAACATTGGACAAACTCTGTTCGAACTCGGGATCGACTTCACTCACTTCGCTCATTGGGGATTCAAACTTGTTCGCTGATTTGCCACCAGGTGCTTTCAACCATCCAGGAGTGAGACTGGTGATTCTCTGGAACCAGGATGATGCCTGTATATCCGTAGTAGCAGGCGGTCTAGAGGGAGCTGGAGTCGTGGCGTTGGGCGTCTGTTGGACAGATACATCATCCCTAGTCGAAACGCTTTCTTCCTCTCCATGTTCTGAATAGGCAGGCGAAATCCTGCCGGAAGCTTTCTCTGCACCAAGCTCAAAATGGTCATTATGGCTAGGCACATTAGCTTCTTGAAGGCTGGCCGAAACCGATTCGTGGTCAGAAGGAGTTGGTTCATCCTGTTCATGGGCGACCTCAACACTGTCCCGTCTGTCTGTCGTTGAATTCAGACGATCTCTTGGGGGTAATTCTGGCTCTGACTCCAGCTCTGACTCGGGCTCAGGCTCTGACTCGGGTTCAGGCTCTGATTTGGGCTCCGGCTCTGGCTCCAGCTCTGGCTCCGGCTCCTGCGCTCCTCCTTTTAGATGGAAATAGCGGACGCGTTGCGGAGTGGCGCGAGCACGTAGTAAGGCTTGAAGATCAACTTCTTGCTCTCGTATCCTTTTCACTCGTGATGATCCTAAAAGCGGCATGCCACCCTGGCTAGTGATCCATTGGGCTGGCGATAGATGACTGCTTGTTTGGTCATCCAGAATCGCACGTCCACGCTTGTTCCACGGAGTCGACTTTTGCCTAGAAAACGCTTGCTGTCTTATTTCATCGTCAGGAGGATGCATAGTTGAAGAGCGATGAGTGAGGTAGCTTGAATCTTTGGCCTCTTGCTGCCAAATGTCCTCATAGTCACCTGGCTCGTCGGCAGATTCGGGAACCTGGACATCGTCTAATTCAAGATCTGGTTCTCCTTCTGACGATGACTCGAATCTCTGGTCTAAATCCTGTACGAGATCCTGCTCTTGGTTTAGACCGTGCTCGTGCTCTTCTGCTTCTTGATCGGATACCGACTCCGACTCTGTGTACAGTTCCGACTCTTGAAGAGCTTGGTTTTCAAGCTCTTGTTCCGAGTCGTTAATGTCGCCATTGTCCTGGGGATCCTGTGCATCAGTTCCTTCGCTGTCAATGCGAATTACTTGGCTAGAATTCGCCATGTCAATCTGTCGGCTGACGGCCTCCCTTTCTAGCTGCCACTCGGCCTCCCGTCGTTTCATCTCAGAAGCCAAAGATCCGGTACTCCGATTGCGAGGCTGAACCGGCGTGCGATTGTCCGGACTGGTTTGGTGCGCACTAGCTGGGCTTGCTTCCTTGAAGCCAGCTTCAGCCGTGGCTTTCTGTCGGAGAGACTCTGTCTCAGCTTGTTCCCGCCTCTTTGCGAGCACTTCAGCTAATCTCAAGCCAGCTCGTAAAATCTTTTGCGACTCGGGCTCGAGCTCATCAAGGTCCCGCTCAAGGCGTCTACGTGAATTTGCAATCTCGTCCTCATGGTCCTCGGTGTCCGATGCACCTGGACTCGGCATCGAGTTATGAATGACCGAGGCTTCATGTCGGGGCCTAAGAGTGTTTTGGAGAGCAATGCCCACGCGGAGGACCTTGGCAAGTCTTTTGAGCGGATTTTGCCGTTTGACAGGAGAGGGTTTTGGGACAGACGCAGAGACTAATGGCGAGGCCCTGGAAGCGTCTGAACTTTTCAAGGACTTGTAAATAAAGGGAGAGGTTTGATCTCCCGATGACCAGTCTGGGTGAGGTAAGTGTTGCGGTTTCTCAATTGTCGGTGGTGATGGGTGGTCTTGATTCTCTACTATCGCTAAGTTCGAATGAGGCGCCTCGGTCTCCTGGTTGTCTTCAAAGATACCATCGTTACTGATAGCAGAAGACTTGCGTTTCAAACTTTCCAGAGAGTTCCCGTCTTGTCGCTCGAAGAAAGGCTGGAGAGCTCCTTTGAGCATCCTCTGACTAGATCCCAGCCGACTAGATCCCAAACCATGTTGTTGAGCGGATGGTAGTGTATCCAGAGAAACCATACTGAATCCCTCGCTTTCCATGATTGAGTCAAACTCTCTGTGCTCTTCTGTCGGGTCATGCACAGAACGAGGCACGCTTCGTAGAGCACTGTGCTGAAGTGTTGTTTCTTGGTAGTCCTTCTGCTGGTATATTTTCTCCTCCTCCAGCAGAGACGAAGATGTAGGAGTGGGGTATATTCGTCGGGTACGGGGTGTATGCCCTGCATGGAGTAAGGAATGTTCAGGGGAAAGATCGACGGTACGTCTTGAATGAGTCGGCGAGGGTCTCTTGGATGGTGTAGAGTGTAACTCAACGTCGTCGTCATCATCATCCTCCGTAGCATTGACAATCGGTGTAGGGTGTTCGGGTAACTCAGCGTCCTGTAGCAGAGTTCTATCGAAGCCAGGGGTGTCCATTTGTACATCGTCGTCGACCGGTTCGAGGACCTCCTCCACCGGTGCATCATCAAGAAACCCATCGTCAGAATCCCCATCTGCAGCCAAATTAATCGGACTCCAACTTTGTTCCTCTTCCTGCTCCGGAGGTTGGTTCGACGGTTCCTCCTCGACAACGTGCTGTTCTTGCTCCTGTTCCAACTCCGGCTCTGGCGCCGGGAGACTTTTTCTCGGCCTCCCTCTTTTCCTCTTCTCCCCAGTCACCCCATTAGGACCCGGTGTATGTCCGGGGCTTGCAGCGACTGGTGTCGCGTCGGCCGGCCGAGCGAGAAGAGACTTGCGGGGACGACCCCTCGGTCTCCTGGGTGTCTGTGTCGAGTCCTCCTCCTCCTGCCCCCCCTTCAACGGCACCTTGAACGTCATCGCCGAGGGCTTGATGCGCTTCCGCGACGGGCTTCCGGTCTCCATCTCGTCCGCGTCCTGGCTCGCCTCCAGCGTCACTCGGATCCTCCACGGGCTCCCGTTGCCGTCCGGTAGCCCCTTCGCCGGGGAGATCGATCGCTGGCGGCCGTTTATCTTAGCCGTCGGCGAGGCAGGGAGCACGATATGATTGAACTGCACGGAGTGGGTGCTTCGGGCGGGGCTGAGGCTGATGCGCGACCTCTTCCGCGGTGTCTGGAGCCACTTGAAGTTGGCGGGCGATAGCCAGCTCTGGCGCCCGACAAACGGCTTGATCGGTGACGAGATCAGGTAGTCGACGTCGCCGGGGGGTCCCAAGACGTCTGGGGAAGAGCTGGAGCTGCGGGACGACATGACCACTCGACTCGACTCGAAAGGCTGGGGGGTACCGTGGAACACGGTCGTTGCATTCCACGAGGCACGGGCGATCGCGTCGGAGTATCTTCTAGCCTCAGGGCGGTTCGGGCATCGACTGTGGAATCGTCAGGCAGGTTGATTGTCCGTCCCTCGCTCCCACCAGATCGTAGTTGCGCCCCTCTCGCCCACTGTGTGTTGATGTCTGAAGTCGTAAACAAGCCTTCCCCATCAGGCAGTTCTGGACCCGCTCCAGAGACTATGCGGGCAGGCGCGTTGTGATTATGTAATCAACGGAATCAATGTTGTTCCACCCGGCGGTGAAAGGCTTATGTAATTAATGTGGTCACATGATTTTACATCACGTGTAGACGGAGAGATGCGGCGGACTTAACGGCGGATTTAAGAGAGCAGGCGGAGCTTCTACTATGAGTCTCAAGAGACTATACCAGGACTATACCAGGACTATACCAAATAATGGGATGGAGAACATCATGGCCAGTTGTCCGCCGCAAAATTCCGAGCATTGATAGATAAATAAGGAGTGGTTGAGTCGCTGCCATGTCCAAGATGCACCAAGTAATTGTCAGCAACAAGACGTCTTCATCTCATGATGGCTACCTGCAAACAGCCTGTCCGTCGCTCGTTGGGCAGAAATGGACCACAGATTCCACGGCTAGGCCTGGGGCTTATGGGCGCGAGTAGCCATTATTGTGTGCCAGGTTCCGACGCCGAGCGCCTGGCTTTTCTGGATGAAGCGTACAAGAGAGGCGAGACCTTTTGGGACAGCGGTAAGTACACTGTTAGATGCGATGCATATGTTCAAAAAAGGTGGCCAGACTAATCTTCTTTCTTCTTTTTCTCTCTGTCTAGCTCAGATATATGGTGATTCCGAGGAGCTTCTCGGCAAGTGGTTCGCTGCGAACCCTGAAAAGCGCAAAGACATCTTTCTGGCCACCAAGTTTGGCGTGAAGATCACCGGCACCGGATTCACCGTCGACACAACGTCGGAAAACTGCAGAGCATCCATCGAGCAGTCTCTCAAGCGCTTGGGCTTGGAGTACGTCGACATATACTACCCGCACCGCCTTGACAAGGTCACGCCAATCGAGAAGACGGTCGAAGCGATGGTCGAGCTGAAAAAGGCCGGGAAGGTCAAGTACCTCGGTCTGTGCGAGTGCAGTGCCGAGTCACTGCGGCGTGCGCATACAGTGCACCCGATTTCCTGCGTGCAGATCGAGTATAACCCCTTCTGTCTCCAGATCGAGTCGCCAGAGACTCGCCTGCTCGAGACAGCCCGCGAGCTCGGCGTCGCTATTGTGTCCTACAGTCCCCTTGGCCACGGCCTCCTCGCGGGGACCGTCCGTGATCGCGGAGACTTCATCAGGCCCGGGGATATGCGCGTCAAGCTGCCATTGTTTTCCGAGGAGAATCTGCAAAAGAACCTGACCATCGTGGATAGGATTGCTGCAATCGCCAGGGCAAAGAGTCTCACCCCTGCTCAGTTGACGCTCGCTTGGATATTGGCGCAGGGCGACGACATCTTCGCTATTCCCGGAACAACCAAGATTCACCGACTGGAAGAGAACCTGGAGAGTCTCTCGGTTTTTTTGTCGGAGGAAGAAGAGAGGGCTATCCGAGAGCTAGGGCAGGGTATGCTCGGTACTCAGTTCCAGGCCGCAACTGGATACTCTTTTGCTGATACCCCGACATTGTGATTGTATTGTAACCCTTTCCTGTTACAAGGCTTGTTGTAATAGTTGAGGGAGGTGGATAGAAAAAAGATAGAGAGTACTTTGTCCTTTGCTAACCTAAAATTCATATCGTCTTGTTGTTCTCATTCTGATCTGGGGTCCGCATTTCAGAAAATGAGGGGATACTCTCTTGTGTATGCGATAAGGCTTGCATCGAGTCGGAGGGCTGTAGATAGCTCCCATCATTTGAATGCTCTAGGGATGGCCATTCCAGAAAAGCGTCAAAGTCAAGTGATACCAGGCCCGGTGATGGGATTTGGAGCTGTGATTCCGCAGACATTATATCAGTGGTTATCGGAGTGCTGGCAGCATGCAAGTCGTGCCCAGGTTGAGTCAACGGCCTCGATACTTCCAAACTCGACTTGAGATCTGGGATGTTCCGTTGAGATCTCTCTAATCCTTGATTTGAGAGGAAGACCGTTCCAAAATATGGAACTGATAGCTTGAGGCTATATTCCTCACCTTCGACAGGGCCAATCTCGCTCCAGAAAGAATATTTTGCACCGTCTGCCACTCTTGCTTCAATGTCTATGAGATTCCTCAGTGCTTGCATTCTAGAGCTGTGGCCCTCGTGATTGGTATTCCAGTGTGACAGATTCTCTATTTTTTCCATCACGCCATGTATAGTCCCTATATCGCTCAGACGCTGGTGATCTAGAGCATTTTCCCGGCCAAGACGGTGTCCATCTATATGAAGAAGAAGTAGCATCATTGCCGCAGTGAGAGCCTTGTCATCAAGTGCACGGTAGGACGGTATGTTGTAGACGTTTCGAAGCACTATAAAACGGCTGAGAAGTTCTCGGCTCGCAGGGGGGAGGACAAGCTTGCTGTATGTGCCATCGAGTGAATCGGGTATCAGAGCTGCTCTTGATGAAGGTCTTGGCTTGTATAGCAGATGTGGCTGGTGAAGGAGAATCAAGACGTAATAATAGTGTAGCTGCGCAAGCAATCTGGCCGTTTTTTCCATAATCTCTCCGTCTGTGTTCGTATGGTGTAGGTTTCCAACAATCCACCAGCTCGACGGCAACGACTTTGTAGCTTGTTTAAGCTGGTGGTCAATCTCTAGTGTCTCTTCATATATTTCATCCTTACTCCCATGATCGAGCCGTTGCATCCGCAGGTTTCGCACAATGATACGGCCCACAATCACGGCATGGATACGTTCCAACCGTTCGGTAGAGCTGCTCCTCACCAGAATGTCCTCACTTGCAAGGCCGGCATCGTCGGCAACAGCCGAGGGAAGACCCAGAATCAGCGAGCTGAAGCGGTCGCTATAAACGAGGCGAAACCACAGGTATTCCCCCCGACGATCTGCTTTCCCAGTGCTCCTATGAAGGCTCATCGACTGGGCAATGCTTACAGCACGGCGGAACGTTAGCCAGGCAACACGAATATTGCCTACGGTGACATGGTAACAAGCCTCCAGCATGAGGGTCTCCAGCCCATCCAACGAGTCCACCAGCAAGTCTTGAGATGTGACGTGGCGCGATGCAGCGTCAAAGAATCGGCAGGCAGCGTTCCGAATCGGCTCACCAAGATGGAGTTCCGGTTGGTCGGATATTGCCGCGTCGTCCAGCTGCTGTAAGCAAACCGCGATCTGTATGAGTGTCCGGGCCAAGAAGACAGGGTGAGGATTATCTGGGACTCCTCCTGACGCCCGCAAAGCCCCATCATTGAGCCCTCTCAAAGAGTGCTGAAACAGCCGCAGCGGCCGTGTGAAGGACTTTGCGCGACTGAATATGAGCCTGATAACCGTTGGCGACGGAAGAATCGAATGGAGATAGCCGCTAAGAGAGCAGCATCTATTCAGCATCTCTTGGCCGGCTGTAGGTAAGGGCGACGGCAGCAGTTTTCTGCTGTTCCAGGACCCTGTCGCAATAGCAGCTGGTGAGGCTTCTCCCCGTGGCTGCTGGAATGAGCAAGGCCCGTTTTGCTCAACTAGCCGACGGACTAAAGCCTCAACCTGTTCGATCCGTCGTTCAACCTCTTGGTAGCCGCTGGATTCCGTGTTTGGATGCTCTTGGCTGATACAGGGCAGACCCCGGCGCTGGCAGGAGACACAGGCGGAGCCTGATCCAGGCTTGAACTCGCAGCGTCTCTTTCGATTTTTGCATTCCCAACAGCTAAATGTACCCTTGCGCAGCTTACTCCGCACAGGATTAGTAGAAGTATTCAGCATTACCGGGTTGCTGCTTCTCCCCTGCATTTACTAGCAGTGACTACTCCTGTACTTCTGTGTACGGTGCGGGCACCTTCGCAAAGAAGAGGGAGATGACAGTCAGTCCAGCAACCTGGGGCATGAAATGGAACTTGGTGAGATGACACGAGTTCTGTAGTCAAATTAGTAAAGAGAACTCAGGGTAAATAGATGGATGAGACAGTGTGTCAAAGTGTTTCTCCAAGGTAAGTCAAGCTGATCCTGAAGGCGGCGCTTTGACAGTTGTGATTGTTTCTGCCTGAGGATTCAAGGCAGCAAGGTAGCACTATTTCATACTACGCAGAGAGGGATTTGTAGTCCATATTTGTTTAGAATTTTCGGATTGAATAGATTAACCAGAATACTGAGCGTTTGACTGGGATGCGATCTGTCTTCCCTTGCCATCTAGACTGGACATTCAGAGCACCTTATGCTCGTGGATGTCTCCAATCCAGTCTGATTGGATCTAACTTTCGAAACTCTTCACTAATACGAGGCAGAGCAGGGAAATTTTGCGCGGGCTCAGAAGTACCTGCTTGTTTGCTTGAGAGCCTCAGCTTGTTGAAAAGCAGACTTAAAGCTCCAAAGCTAGCGATGAGGCCGAGGGTGACCATTGCTCCAATCACACCGGCAACGCTCAAAGACAATGGATTTCTCCTGTGACTGGTGCTTGTGCTTGCAGAAGAGTCGCTCTTGCCATCAGGTGTGGTAACAGTGTTCGCACAGATGCCCGTTGTGTTTCCGCACTCTTGACACCACTGGTCCTGAGAAAGTATCGCAAAATTCTTGGTATAGTTGACAAAATCGGACCATGATAGCAGAGTGCTTGACTGTCCGAAGAGGGGGAAAGCGACCGGGTCGATACTGCCATCCAAGGTGCCGTTGTGGAACAGGAAGCGCACGCTGATCTCAGACGTTGCCGGAAAACTCTCATCCGTGGAATTGGTCACCAGTTCCCACACCATAGACGAGGCATAGTCCGGTAATCCATAAAAGTCCGAGTCGGCAAAAGGGAGCTCTGTCAGACCAAAATAGGAAAGAAAAGTGCCATACGCACCAAACTGGACGTGCAGTTTGGATGAGCTGTCGGATGTGACGGTCTCGTTCAGTGCAGAGAGTACTTCGCCTGCAAGGATGGCGCCGGCTACGGCACGGATCTGTTCAGAGCTATTATATGCCAAGTCAAATTCGTGAATGCTGGCCAAAAGGCGAAGCTTTTGCTTGACATCGTCGGTCACCAGGCCAGCCGATGGGAAGTTGCTGGATGAGTTGTGGATCATGGCGACATTTAGGTAGTCCCAGATGGTGTAAGCGTTTTCATAGCTCATCTGAGAGGAATTAAACGTGCTACTCAGCACCGGCGACAAGGACTGATAAAAGTCCGTGGTCGAGTTGAACAAGGATTCGTATTTGGAGCTCTGGAGGTACGAGCTGCTGCTACTCATTGCTCTATCACAGCGACTGGTGCTCTGGAGCCAGGCAGAGTTTTCACTGTTTCCTCCTCCTGCGTTGGAAACGGAGGAAATAGGGATGAGCTGGTATCCATTCATCGGTGAGTTGACGATTGACCCGTCTCGAAGAGTCTCGATCGCTGTTCCAACAGGGGGGTAGAGACCTTGGAGCCAGCCTGTGGCACTATTCCGGATGACTGTATCGGCCGGTGCGGACGCAGTGATATGTGACAGGTTAACGATATGTTCGCTGATTCCCGAGATTTGAAGAGAGGAGCTTGATGAGAGATATCGGCGACGAAAATAGCTACCGGTGATGAACACTTCATTGTATCCCAGCACTGTCAGAAGCGTTGGTGGATTCGCCTTTGCAGTCCGATCGCCATGTCTTTGGAAAATATATGCGCCTAGGATTCTTTCCCCCTGCACATAGTGCAGGCAGGAGAGCAGTAGAATGAGGCTATGCAGACTTGAATACATGGTGAGAAGACGGATTGCAAAGATTAGTCCATATGCTGTCTCTTGGAGATATTCTCTCACCTTTATTTCAAACTCAAGATCCCATTTGACAGTGTCATAGTGACCTCGAGTCATTCACACCTTTTTTTCAAGTATCCAGATCAAGTTGATGTCATGAGGTCTAGGTTGGTCATGACCATGGATCAAACCGTCCCCAAATCCAGTCCCTTCTGATCCAAGAATTCATGGTAGGCAGTCAAGCAGGAAGATAAACTATCTTTGCCTGGCTCACAGAGCAGTGGAATTACCGTCAACCGTGAACAACAGTACTAGTCTCGTTTCCCTGGCTTGACCGCACACAGCTTGCCAGAGGGCACACAGGGCACTCGTGGTGCTGTCGGTTAGCTGCTCCTCCGTCAAAATGGTGACCATCGTATTGCAGCAGTCGTGAATTATGAGCAGGAGCGGAATTCAAACAACTCGCAGGTTGCCCAGTGAGTGGCTGTAGCCCTACTTTCTTGCCCTAAAATCCCAAAAGAGAACAATCACATGTCATTGCTAATTGCAATTTGCGGAAGGAGCCCCGGAATCGGAATATCTGCCTCCCGAAGTTTTTCCGTATGTCCTCCTCCATCTCCCGCTTAAATGATAGTACATACCTGTAATCTACTCCGTACCCAGGCATACGGAGTAGGTGATACTAATGCAACATCATTAGCAATTGCGACCCCGGCCACAGTTAATCCGTCCTGATCGGCACGCCGCCTACGAAACGGAGAAATGACGCTCCACGCCTACAGAATAAGCCCTGCCTCAGCCCGGCTTCCCCGCAAGCCCCCACCGGAATTTCCCCTGTCCGGATTAGCGCGTCGCCCAGGACTTTCGCAGCCGTTTCCGACCACACGTCTATCTTGTTGGCCGGCAGCATCTGCATCTCCAGACGGCGACAGGCTGAGTTTCAGTACGGAGCAGGTAGAGAGTGCTGCTGAACTGTCTGTCTGACTGTTAGATCCAGAGTTCTGGCCTCTTAGGCCTCATTCCGCTCGTTATTCTTCCCCTCTTTGGCTCTCGGCGGGCAAGGGAGCTCAGGAGCTGATTCGGCCAGAGCACGCGGTGACCCGCGATCCTTGCATGGTATTGCATGTCGTGAGATTGTCAGAGCAAGCTTGTGCCATGTGCCATTGACTGAACCGGGAAATTCCCAGTGGTAGTAGCTTACCTGGTGGAGCGGCATTCGAGTGCAAGGCCCCCCCTCCCCTGGAAGCGTCCATTCCTTTACCTAGAGCTAGCCAACGCGGGGAAAAGCTTTCGTTTCTTGCGGGAATTCGGTTCGAGACATCGGATAATTAACAAAAAGGGAAAAAGGGAAGGTAGAGCTTGTTTCCTTGCCCCGCAGGCCGGGAGAAATGGTACGGACTGGCATATATAGGCCGAGACTCCCCTGGTTTTGCAACCGCCTGCGTTCAGTATTCTGCCCTGCGCGTGTCTCTCCTCGTGTATTGCTCATATACGGAGTCATATTCCTTTCGGCTACTGCTCTCCTAGGGGTCAAGATGCACGTGAAAAGCTATTTCGCCGTGGCCCTGTCTGGGCTTCCGGTGCTTGCCACAGCCACTTCGGCTTCATCCAACAGCAACGTGACGGCTGAGGATGCGGCCCACTTCAAAGAGTACACCATCAGCGCGGGGAACATTAACGCGACCTTCATTCCTTATGGGGCTCGCCTCACCTCCTTGCTTGTGCCTGACCGTGATGGCAATGTACAGGACGTGGTAGTGGGCTACGACGACCCACTGCAGTACCTGACGGACACAGAGACTGTCCACACCTACTTCGGCGCGGTGGTAGGTCGGTACGCAAACCGCATCAAGAACGGTACCTTCAACGTGAGGGGCCAGACGTACCACATCCCGGAGAACGAACATGACGGCGAAGACACCCTGCACGGGGGCTTCATCGGTTATGACCAGCGCAACTGGACGGTCACCAGTTATACCGACTCCCACATCACCTTTACATTGCTAGACGAGGCCTTTCAAGGCTTTCCAGGAGATGTCATCACCCATGCGATCTATAGCGTGGATAACGAGGTCACCCCGGAGAACCCCAAGGGTCTGCCCCAATTGACGACGAAGCTGGTGTCCCTGGCTCTGACTGAGAGGACCCCGATCATGCTTGCCAATCACATCTACTGGAACCTGAATGCCTTCAAGGAGTCGACCATTCTCAATGATACTTATTTGGAGATGCCCTGGTCTCCTCGGTACGTCGCTGTGGACGGCATTGAAGTCCCCAACGGCACGATCCTCGAGGTCTTTGATACATACAATGGCGCGCTAGACTTCACAAGCAGCAAGCTGGTTGGCCAAGACATCTTTGAGACCGAGGGTCTGTGTGGCACCGGCTGCACCGGCTACGACACCTGCTGGATGGTCGACCGGCCGCCGTCCTACAGCGCGCCGGACTCCATGATCCCATCGCTTCGGATGAGCTCAAACACCACCGGCATCGCCCTGGAGGTGACCACGAACCAGAACGCCCTGCAGATCTACACCTGCAACGAGTTGGACGGGACCATCCCTGTCCGGGCCTCGCAGCTGGAGCGTAACGAGGCCGAGGGCGACAACGCAACCTCCACGATCAACCAATTCGGCTGCCTCGTCATCGAGACCGAGGGCTGGATCGACGCCATCAACTACCCGGAATGGGGCCAGCAGACTACCCAGTTCTACGACCCGTTCGGCCCTCCGGCTATCAACTGGGCAACCTACCGGTTTGATACTATTTCTTAATCCTTCTGTCCATAAGAATCGGCTCTCCTAGGCTTTTCCTTGAGCCTCGGGCCTCGGGCCTAAAGGAATGTTATTCCATCCTGTCACTCTCTCAAAAAATCCTATTTCACACAATCAGGATCCTGTCGCTGTCTTCCCAGTCGTCTGTCTATCCTTAGCGCTTCGATCGGCCACACCTTGTACATACTGCAAGCATACCCGAATAATAACTACCTGATATTTTAATTGACTGCATGCATCGGTAAAGAGGATTGATCTGTCTATCAGATTGTAAGCAGTAGCCTTACAAGATATAGTTGAAGATATCTCTAGCTTCTATGTACTCATGCAATATATGTGATTAACTATTTACTATTCTTTTTTTTTCTCCTATGACCTGGTATCATGCCTTGAAAAGAAAAGCTCATCCCCAACCTGCCAGCGTCCAACTCGATCGATCTCCCGCTCGCAGTCCAGACCGTCGATCCGGGACATGCGTGTCCAGATCCCGACTTGCGCCAGCTAGGCCATGTTGCACATACTTTTCTCGTTCGATTTCGACAAGACCGCGGACTTTGAGAGCAGTGACGAGGCTGGCGCCCGCCCAGGCGCCGAGCGATTCGACATCGCGAAGCATCCCATGGACGAAAGGCTTGAGATCCTTGTCTCTGTTGTTTCGGCGCAGCTTCTGTTCCACAAAGTCTTGCTCTTCTGCTTTCTCCTCGTGGGTCGGCTCCGGCTGCTGCGCCGCAGGTGGCGGTTGTTTCGAAAGCCGCAGATCTTGCAGCTTCCGCAGTTGCTCGTCGACCACCTTGCCGCGTACGGGACTCCAGCCGTACTGATCGACCAGGGCTTGCACTTCTTGTATGGTTCGGCGCCGGATACCAGGAATATGTGCTCCTCCGCCCACAAAAATGATACGAGACATACACGTTCCTCGGATATCGGGAGGGAGCGCTAGAAGAGTGTTGTAGACTACCACATGTAGTGGCTTCTCCTGGTCATCCAGGACGCAGTCTGCTAACCCTTGAGCAAAGAGCGCCTGTTCCACAGGTTCAGCTAGGGAGCCAAAGGGAAGCTCGATATAGTTCAACCCGGGTGTAGATGGCGATGGGATTGAAACTATCTTCTTAGAGACCAGTCGTGGGTCGCTTGGTTCTTCTTCGTCTTGTCCGGTGCTTTCTTCGTCGTGTCCACAAGGCCTGCACCATGCGAAGCGGTTGACGACGTCTTCACAATACTCAAAGTCGACTGATATGGCTTCCAATGCAGCTGGCTGACCCTCCTGGGCTTCATTATTATCCTTCCTGGCGAGTCGGGAGAGAAACCTTCCCATCGCTGTCGTCAATGACCTCATTCCTCGCGTACTCCTTTTGATGGCAATCTCTCTGTATTCGTAGACACCAGTGACAGTTGTTTCCGCCCATCCAATATCCACGACCAAAGCAGCCCGCAGTCCAGCTGCCGCGGTAGCCATGGCTGCGCCAGGCAAAAGTGTGATGCTCGGAAACCGCCATCGACTAAAGAGAGTCGAAAGAACAGAAGACAGCAACGGATGGGGCATGAGAGAAGGCAGAACAAGCACCAGCCGTGACGTGCCAGCATCAGTCAACAGGTACTTGTTGTACGTCTCTCGAAACGCACGCTCGATTCTATCCTCCACTAGCCCCAGATCCATATCTCGCAGGTCCATTCGCCAGAGCTCATACGGACTAGCCCAAAAGTCTGGATCAACAGGCTCCTGTCGAGTCTTCTCCTCCGCTTGTGAGCTGTTATTCCTCGCCCAGCCTCTGTAGTCTCCAACACGTCTCGACTCTTCCGGTCCGAACCCCACGCTGCACATAGGGGTGCTGTCACCCTCGAACCCAGCACGTAACCATCGGGAGCCAATTTCGAAGATTATCGCGTCTTCGTCATTCCGTAAAGAGCCCTGTGATGAAGTGCTGGCGAATGAAGATATCCCTCGCGAATGCTGCGGAGTATGTGGGGTGTTCGGAGGCCGTTGTTGGCTGTGACGCAAGTTGGACCGTATATTCGAACCGCTCGTCGCTGAGTATTTGCCATCAATGGCAGCCGCAGTCGGTGCCGTTGCCATGGCTGAATGAACTGGGCTTGTCCACTCTGTTTTTATGTCCAGCGCTCTCAATATTGCTGTTTATCATCCAACACTCTGTGGTTTCGCTATCGCAGCATCGATCGACAGGGATCTCAGGAATAAAAAAGCAGCATTTCTGCTCAAAAGAAACAGATAATAGAGCTCAAACTGTATTAAAATTCTGTTCACGTCGTCAGTACAAACAGTGCAAGATCAAAGTCGTTGTCCTCAACACTGCAGAGCAACCGTCGACGGATCTACATCGGGCCGCGCCGCCGTCTGGGATCACGTCGACGTTTGTCAAACCAAAACAACAACACTCGAACAGTCCACCACAGCTGCTCTTCTTTCGAATTGTGGCAGATAAAACGTATGTGGCTGTGCTCATGCATGGATCGTGAGGCATATATGAGAAATGGGTATTCCTGGGTAGGTGAAACTTGGCTTTTGGGACGCGATGACAGACGCGTCCGAGTATATATATTTGTGTTACGCAGGAGTCTACGTTTAAGAAAACTGACATATCTAGTCTTATCAATGCCATTGGCTCTGGGGAACGCATTTCTCTGTCAAAGCTAGCTATCAGTCATCTGAGAAACAATAAGCGACCGATTCGGATCGCGGTAGATATATCTATATGGCTGTTTCAAGTTCAGGCTGGTCGGGGTGGTCGAAACCCGGAACTGCGGACTCTGTTCTACAGACTTCTCAAGTTTCTGGCGCTTCCAATACATCCTCTATTTGTTTATGATGGCAGGCAAAAGCCGCCGTTCAAACGAGGCAAGGCTGTTGGCGGCCGCAGTTATGGCAGTGCCCCTATCATTAGTCTGTCTAAAATATTGATTCGACTGTTCAAATTCCCCATCCATGACGCTCCAGGAGAGGCGGAGGCGGAGTGTGCTAGACTGCAAAGAGCAGGAGTTGTTGATGCCGTGATGAGCAATGATGTCGACGCGTTGATGTTTGGCTCTAGTTGGACGGTGATGAACTTTTCAAAGGAACCCGGCAGCGGGACTACAGCTGCCACACATCTTGATTGCTATCGCATAGGGGGACTTGGTGGACCGCCAAACGTGCCATTCGACAGGGCTGGCATGATACTTTTTGCAATGTTGAGTGGCGGTGACTACCTGCCGACTGGCGTCCCGAAATGCGGAAGCAAGCTAGCTGGAGAAATCGCCAAGGCAGGGTTTGGGGCAGATCTATTGGAAGCACTTGAATCGGAAGAATTGAAGCTGGAGTCTAACTTGGCTGATTGGAGGGAGAGACTTCAATACGAATTGGACGAGAACGAAAGCGGGTATTTCCAAACGAAGCATAAGGCCGTTCGTATCCCGGAGGCCTTTCCAGACAGAACCATTCTATCCTACTATGCCAATCCTGTGGTATCAACAGAAGAAGAGGCCAAGGCCTTGGAACTGCGTTTGCAAAGTGCGTGGGATCAGGAAATCGATGCTCTGGAGATCAGACGATTTACTGCGGAGTACTTCGAGTGGAACTATCGTTCGGGGGCAAGAAAAATCATTAAATTGCTTGCTGATCCTCTGGTCTCATATCGACTTCGCCTTCAGCGGCCGGTTCTAGCCTTTGGCGCACCGTTGCTCTCGGAACTCGATACACCCATCTTGCAGAAAATCTACAGAAGCCGCACGAGCTTTAGCACAGACGGCCAAACTGAGTTGCAAGTGGACATGATTCCTATCGATGTGGTGGGGATTGATCTGATGAGCGAAGAAGCAAACCCACAAACCCCATTACCAGAATCGGTTGAATCCGCAGACGAAGAAGACGAACAAGATCAGACCACAGGACCTGTAACACCATCTATATCTAAAATTCGTGTTACGAGACGGTACGATCCTTGTGCTCCTGAAAAGGTGTGGGTATTCGAAACGATAGCCGCAATGGGAATCCCTGAAGTGGTCGAAAAATGGAAGAGAGAACAGGCTGAGAAAGCCGGGAAAGCCGGGAAATCAGCCACTGCGAAAAAAGCGCCTGCTCGCAAGTCTGCACCCAGGAAAAAGGGACCGATTGATTCAGGCATGAAATCCGGAAGCATCTTGAAATACGGCACTTTGTCTAAACAAAAACCTGAGATGTCTCCTGCCAAACAGGCCCAGCTCCTCCAGGCAGCTGCTTCACCCGCATCTAGAAACAGCTATTCTAGCAAGAAAGACAATTTGAAGTCACCTAACTCGCCTTTCGGGTCAATGATGGTGCAAAATCTGGTTTCCAAAGAGGGGTTTTCTGACTTCCGGAATCAAGGCCTTGATGACTTCGTCGAACGGTTCTCTCCATCGCACAGCAGGGCCAGAGAACTGGCCGCTAAACACCAACAAATGAATAGTTTTGCTCGAGGAATTCATTCTCGCCGCTTTGACGATGGTGAGGTGGAGGCAGTAGCGATCTCTGTCGTTGAGTCACCACGAGCTTCTCCAAGTGGTATAAGGGTGAGCTACTCCAATCTTGAGTATTACGGTTCAACATCAACAGTGCAGAGTGTCGATGAACAGCACAGCGTTCATCTGGGCTCTCCTACTAAGAAAGGTCATCGGAAAAGATTAAACCGCACTGCTCAACGTGACTATGAACTTGATGAGTCTTTGACAATCGAGAATCTTGGTTCACAGATGGAATCCTTATCAATAATAAACCTAGGGGATGGTTTGCGTAATCAGGCGGAAGAGAAAACCTGTTCTTTTGGGCCATTATCTTTATCGAAGCCTCGGGCTCTCAAGAAGGCCTTAGCCTCTGAGCCCAAGCCCAAACCTGGAGGACGAACAAAGAAAAAGGCAGCTTCAACATTTCCAGCCGCCGGAGAGGAAACTCTCCCATCGCTTGAAGATCTGCTAGGCTCAATTTCTCTCGACTCACCTCCGAAGATAGAGAAGTCAACCCAAAGCAAGTCAAGGGGACTGGAACCAAGCGTTCCGAGAAAAGAGGATGCACAGCTCCAAAAGCCAGACCACATTATATCCGAGAACACGAAGAAACCAAAAGATGGAGACACGGCCGCAGTTCAACGATCGTCCTCTGCCGTACATGTCGACTGTGTTATCACATCCTCTGGCTTTTGGGCCGTCGACAAAGCGAAGGACAATAAACCTAGCCAAGTCAACAGTGAAGATGACGATGACGATGACGTGAAGACTGAAAACAGCCCTCAAGAGAAGCGGAAGAAAAAAAGAATACCACGCGTCAGCATCCTAGATCTGAGCTAGCTTACCTTTCTTCTTCGGCCATGATATAGCGGAGACGACAGGCCAGCTAATCTTCACGATGTACACGAATACTTTACACGGCACAAATGTTTGGGAGCTCTTTTGAACTATTATTTAGCATGAGATTTGCGTCGGAAGCAGGTCTCCGATGGTTTCGGTACATATTTATATTTCTCAGCAGACTCATTCCGGGATGCTACAATTAGAAAATTGAGAACATTCCATGATTTCCAGTATCATTTTGATCTCTCTATTGGTTTATGTGAATGGTTGCCATAAATAAATGGATTAGATATAATAAGAAAAACCAATGGGTAGAGCAATGTAATAGTGCAAATGGGCTGATCAAGGCAGGTCATAGGGTAGGTAATTGACAAGCTGTACAAGGTAGGTCAAAAAAAGGAGCAACCCCCAAAGTGGAAAATGTAAAAAGGGGAGATGGACATATGTAGTAGATGTTGATATCATGGCAAGCAAGCTTTAAGTCTATGTCACGGTAATGGAGGCATGAGTCTCCAGTATGGGGTAATATAATAGAAGGATGGATATTATTCGAATGCAGGAAATTCGGAAAAAATCAGGCGCCCAACGCAATAAGATTCGTAACAAGAAGGATCGGAGGGGGGGGGGGGGGGACACAACCGGTCAGCCGAAGACCTTCAGGAATCCCCAGAGGCCTATCCCACTCAACACGGGAATTGTGAAGTTGTCATCCCAGCCAAAGAGATCGATGAATTCGCTGCCGGCAGCAACAATACCGGAGACCACGCTCATGACGCCGAGCGCCAAGGGTCCACTGATGACACTAGTGGTGGGAGTGTCGGACTCGGGAGACCACCCAATCAACCCCTTCACGCAGTCAGGTAGAAGGTTCAATCGGCCAGTGAACATGAAGGCGTTTTCGGGATCGTTTGGGAACGAGCCAATATGAGGGACGAAGTAGCCCCAGAACGCCGCAGCGGTGATCACGCCCACAGCCCAGGCAGCAAGGGTTCCGGCCAAGCTTTTTCCTTTGCGCAGACGGATGGTGTAGCGGCCATAGAGACGGCCAAAGGTGGATGCCGCGGTATCGCACCAGCTCAGAAGCAAAACGCCCATAACGCCCACATCCTTGGGGAAGAAGCGCAGAACAATGTACGCGCCGAGCAGATACCATATCACGCCATTGTATCCGGTTACTTCCGTCTCGCGCATAAGCGCGCCAACACAGCGAATGTAGAGCTTGTTGACCTTGTCGAACTGATGTCGTACGACATCGACCGCAGCTATGGGGACAAGAGCGGAAAAGAGCCAGGGGGTGATCTGATGGGTCTGAATTCCTCGGCTATACAAGTGCAAGGTCAGAAAGCCAATCGAGACATGTAAGAGCTTGCGCGGGATCTCATGGCGGTGAATGAAACTTCGGTAGCGGGAATGTAATGGGATCAGGCCTAACGGTGATGGAGACCGCGAGAAATCCCGCCAACTGTTGGCAAGGCCGGTAGTCGGGGATAGATAGCCGTTCGGGGAGAGGAAGCCGTTGGACACTGGCTTGGGTTTATCCAACGGAATCTTAGGATGGGTTCTTCGTCGTCGCGAAGAGGCAGAGCCCGGACTGATACCAGTAACAGGACTGCGCGATCTGGTTCGAGACCGTTTCCCAGAGCCAGCGGAATCCGAACCATCCTCCTCTCCCTTTTCTTTCTCCTTGCTCTCCTCTTTCTCTTCAGCCGTAGTATCCAGACGCTGTCGCCGCGATGCAGAGCGTGTGACAGGACCAAAATATCCAGATTCCGACCTCTCCGAGGGTGTAGGCGAAGGAGATATGACCCGTGTTGAGGGGACAGGCGTTTGAACGGAAGGCATCTTGAAGGCGAAAGGCGGCAGCGTACGAGCCGCTATCAGACCAGACAGCGGACGGCGAGGAAAGGAACAGAAGTTGCTGGCAAAGATGCCGAATAAATATAGCTGACCCTCTTCTAGCGACGTAATGCTGGGCAAGTTTCACCGCCGTCAGGAGGGGATCGCAATAGATTGATTATCAGGTGGTGGTGGTTAGTGGCACAGGCAGCAGCAGTGCGCATGTCGCAGTTCTCAAGGGCAAACAAGCATAGCCACCGCAGCTGGGAAAATGGGGCCAGGACTGCAGCGATGGAAGATCGATCAGGCTTTCCTTTTGGTCTCTCTGCAGATTGTTACGGTCCAATAGACATTAAGAATGATAGATTTTCTGTTGACGGGTATTTTTTTCTGGCCCTGCAGCGCCGTCTTCCGCCGAAGCCGTGAAATAATAGTGTCACGTGCAGCGGCAGAACTCTGCCCACCGCCTTATCTAATCAGCGCGTGATAAGGGCTTCATTTTCTTTTATCGCAAAAGTTTTGGCGCAGAGAACCAACTGCTAGACGTTTGGGACTACACCATGGCTCCGAAGCCCCCTGCCGGCACCTCCTCGAGAGCGTGGGACGGGGTGAATCCGTCGCTCTCAGAATGGGTGCTTGAAGCCGTCTCGTCGATGGGTTTCGCACGGATGACTCCGGTCCAGGCCTCAGCGATCCCGCTGTTTATGGGACACAAGGACGTCGTGGTGGAAGCCGTGACTGGAAGTGGGAAGACACTGTCTTTCCTGATCCCGGTGGTGGAGAAGCTTCTAAGACTTGAAGAGCCGATGAAGAAACACCATGTTGGTGCCATTATTATCTCTCCTACCCGGTACGGTTGATATTCGCTCGAAGCACTTCGATTGATGACCGTGAAGCTAACAGTTACCACCGGTGTGTAGAGAGCTTGCGTCACAAATTTATAATGTTCTTGTTTCGTTGTTGGCATTCCATGGGCCTTCTTCCGCTGCGATCAACCCTCCCGCAGATGACAATGGCCCTCGCCAGAAGTACCCTTCTTCGACCCTCAAAGTGGTACCGCAGCTCCTACTAGGGGGCTCCACCACGCCAGCAGAAGACTTGAGCACTTTCTTGAAACGATCTCCGAATGTTCTAGTGTCTACGCCCGGCCGGCTGTTGGAATTACTGTCCTCGCCCCATGTCCACTGTCCCCAGTCATCGTTCGAAATGTTGATTCTCGACGAAGCGGATCGGCTGCTGGATCTTGGGTTCAAGGAGGACTTGCAAAACATCTTGAAGCGGCTGCCAAAGCAGAGACGGACAGGACTGTTCAGCGCTAGTGTCAGTGAGGCTGTCGACCAGATCGTGAGAGTCGGTCTGCGAAACCCTGTCAAGATTGTGGTGAAAGTCAAAGGGGGCTCTGGTGCTGAAGATAAACGAACACCAGCCAGGTGAGCTCAAACTAGCCATGCGGGTTCTTTAATCTAGCGTTTGATCCATAGCTTACGCCTCCCACCAGCTTGCAGATGACATACCTCCTCACTCCTCCAACGCACAAGCTTCTTGCTATCAAGAAAATACTTTCCGTTGTCGAACCTACACCGCAAAAGTCGATTGTCTTCGTATCAACCTGCGCAGCTGTCGATTATCTATCGTCTATCCTGCCACACATTCTTGGTGATGACTTTCTTCTCATCCCGCTGCATGGTAAACACCCGGCAAACGTACGCCAAAAGAACTTCAACCGCTTCATCAACTCCGCCTCTTCTATTCTTCTAACCACAGATGTTGCTTCTCGCGGCTTGGACATTCCATCTGTTGATGTCGTTATTCAGGTTGACCCTCCTTCAGACCCTAAAACTTTTATCCACAGATGTGGCCGTGCGGGCCGAGCAGGTCGCAGAGGTTTGAGCGTGGTCCTTCTCCAGCCCGGACGCGAGGAAGACTACATTTCGTTTCTTGAAGTTCGTAAAACCCCGGTCACGCTCTTTGAAAAACCAGTATCGATATCGGAAGAGGAAGCCGCAGCCGCAACGGATCTCTCGCGCAAAGCCGTGCTTGCGGACCGTGCCCTCCACGACAAGGGCCAGAAGGCATTCGTCAGCTGGCTTAGAAGCTACAGCAAACATCAAGCTAGCAGTATCTTCCGTGTGGCAGACCTTGACTGGGAATCGCTTGGTAAGGGATGGGGCCTGCTCAAGCTGCCCAAGATGCCGGAGTTGAGGAACTTCACGGGCGATCGCACCCTGGGTGTCAGCCTTGAGTGGGACAGTTTCGCATACGCGGACAAACAACGCGAGAAGCGTCGAAAGGAGCAGCTCGAGGAAGCCGCCCAAGCCGAGCCCAAGGAACCCTCGGAATCCTCTGCGAAGAGGAAACGACCCGAGAACGTGGCATGGAGCAACAACCTCCAGAACAAGGATAAGAAGGAGAAGCGACGAGAACAGAAACGCGTTCGTAAAGAGAAGGACCGATGGGAGAAGATGACGGAGGAAGAGAAGCAGGGCGTCCGCGAAACAGAAAAGATGCTGGAGAAGGTCCGCAAGAAGAACGAGCGTGAGCGACAAGCTCGACTCGCGGAAGCGAAAAATGACTCTACGGCGGATGCCGAGGGTGAAGAGTTCGAGGGATTCGATGATTGAATCCCTCCCTATATAGCTTGATACCTGTGTTTATACCACATTCTACTGTCTAGCAACAAGTATCATTGTATACCACAGAGTTCTGTTCATTTAAAAAAGATATAATTGAGTTATTCTTCTTGTCTATAACTCTCCAAATAGCCTTCTCCCGTCCTTCAAGCTGATCAGTCTCGACCGAGTTCAGCCTATTTCAAGGCATGACGACTGAACATCCAAAGCTCCGAGTGTATAATTCTACCATTCCGAGTCCATATTCTCTCCAGGAATAGCCGAACCCCTGTTGCTGGCTTTAAGTCCTTTTGTTGAGCTCTCAATCCTTACTCGGTAATGGGCTATTTTTGGCACAAAGGAAATCAAACAATAGCAGTCTATGGCTACAGGTGATTTGAAACAGGGGAACTTGTTCTTTGCATGCAAAATCCAGGATATCTGAATAAGCCAAAAAGGAAAGGAGGACATGTGTATAAAACAAGATAAAATAAGCTGTAGTATACTGAAGCAGTAGACAGATAAGGGGAAGATAGTAAGAAAGCTAAAAGATGCATCTAAACGTTTCTTTTTATATCTATTCTGTGATGCTGTCTATCTGTCTATTCCTAACGAACACAAAAGCAAAACACCAGGCTACGCCGGGACAATGCGAAGAGGATCTACCCATCAATCATAGAAAAAAAAAGAAAGAAATTCAATCTGCACCACCGAAAACCCCTTTCCCTGGCTCAGCAATCAACTGGATCCCAGCTGGCTTCATGGAGTCGCTGTCCATCCCCATCCAAGTCAACCAGGAACCTCACATCGCCGTACGACATGAGCGTGCCTAGTCCGTCCTTGTCGTCGTCCATGCAAATAGCACCGCCGTCATACGTATCTGGGAGATATTTCGTTTCCATATGTATATCGATGGGATGTTTATTCGCAGAGACGCTCGGGCTGTCCACAATAGGATTGGCATACACCGCCTCTTCAACAGCCGAGGCAGCCGGAGGAAGAGATGACATTGACTCTGACCTGATCAGTCCAGACGGAATGCTTCTGGGAATCGACGCCGCGCGTGGAGAACCTGTCTTGGCGCGTGGGCTCGGTCCAGCCGAGATGCGCCTGGCGTGAGTTTTTTTAGGCGTAAGATGCATTGATGAAGATGATGGAGGAGGGGGAGGAGGAGGAGAGGAGGAGGAGGGCAAGATGCTCGATGGTGCGATCGTTGCAGGGGTAGTGTTGTTGATGCTCGGAAGCATGCCCGTCCACTGCTGTTGTACAGAAGATAGGCCAGGGAGGATCGCTCGCTGCGGACTTTCCTGGGACGTGATCCAAGTGTTGACCGGCCGGGTATTGCTCAGCAACAACTCGCATCGGCGGCAATGGCGCTGGCCGACTCCCGCGGCGAGGACGACCGCGCCGCAAACTTGGATGATAGGATTCGGGTTTGGGTTGTTGGAAGGGTAAAGATGAGCATGGTTGCAGGGTTGGACGAGCTGGAGGAATCTGCAGGTGCAGGGCGGTTTGTTGGGTTTGTAGAAGCACATTCGCAACGTATGGGACTCAAGCAGTCTATGCCGAAGAGCAAGAACAGAGGAAGGTCCAATGGCTTGGGACAGTCGAGCTTCTGCGTACTTCGTACTGTATGAGGATGGCTCAGATAGCACACTCCAAACAGTCAGTACTAACTACCACTGCATGCTATACGCAAAAGACTGGGAGGGCGGGCGGTTTTAAAATACTCACAACAGGCTCTGGGTGAGAGACTCTCTTTCTTCTGGGTGCTTCTCATCTAAAACCTGTCGATCTCCGCAAAATGGCCGCTTTGGGACATGCTTCTCTGCCATGTGGTTTCTTTGTCCGATCCATGGCTGCAGGACACTAGAGTTAGATTTGTCGCTTTGTCTGGCAGCCCACATCTTCTCTTCCGGTCGCAGGAACAATGAATGCGGTTTCATACCACTGCAAGTCAAAAGCTCATAGCCACCGCCTATTGGTAAGACACAGTCAGATGGGTGGAAACATGGCGTCAGGAGTAGGAGGCGCGGTTTGGGATGTCCACAGCGCCCATTTCCGGCCCTGGTTTAACCCAGGTGATTCATGCCAGGCCTTTCTTCTACAGGATATTATGAAGATAGCACAGTCCAGGACCAGGGGAAACATATGTGCAAAAATAGGCTGTTTCCATTAATCACACAGGCCCGCAGGCGCAGCCACATAGCAACCAGTATCTCACAAAACAACATCCGAAACGCTCAAATGAAAATGACTTGCCCAGCCATACGGAGCCCATCAGCTTCTTCAAGGAAGTAGCGGGGCCCTCGCAGGGGTCAATATCAACATCTTAAAATACAAATTCCAGAAGAA